>NC_142072.1:10887500-11165000 GCF_059756535.1 Pantherophis guttatus
TCTGTATCTTCCTTTTCTTTTATTTCTTTCGTTAATTTATCCATCTCCGCACAGTCCAGGATTTTTTCACTTTTCCAGGACTGTGCGTAGACTATCCTTACTGCTGTAATTATATGCAGAATCAAATATCTAATTTCTTTGCTGTAAGTTCTGTTCAATATCCCCAGTAAAAACGTTTCTGGTTTCCAATCCACATTATAGCCAATTATCTCTTCTATCCAACTTCTAATTTTAATCCAATATTTTTTCGCATTGGGACATGTCCACCAGAGATGATAATATGTTCCGGGGACTTTTTTACATTTCCAACAATTTGGAGAATTGTTCGGAGACATTTTAGCAAGTCGTACTGGTGTGAAGTGCCATCTGTAGAACATTAACTGGTTTTCCTTGAATGCCGTTGAAAGAGTCAATTTAATGTTTATTTCCCATAATTTTTCCCATTTCCCCAATTCTATATTGTAGCCAAAATTTTTGGCCCATCTAACCATAGTATCCTTAACTACCTCTTCTTCCATTTTATACCTCAATAGATATTGGTATATATTACTAATTAATTTTATCTCTGTTCCATGAATAATTTTATCTAATTCTTGCGGCTCCTTTCGTATTTCATATATCTTTTTATCTCTTACAAATTTAGATTGCACTTGTGCAAATGTCCACCAATCCATCACCCTACCAATTTCTTGTTCCAATTCTTGTTTCGTTTTCAAATCTCCCTGATCATTTACCAATTCCTTATATCTAATTATCTTATTTTTCTCCAATAAATTTGGGTATATCAATGCTTCTGTTGGTGATTCTAGTAGTGTTTTTGTTTTGTTTTTTTTCCAAATCTGTAGCAATGCATTCCTGATCAAATGTGTTTGAAAATATTTATGTGATTTATATTTCTCATCCCACAGGAATGCATGCCACCCTGCTTGCAGGTCATGGCCTTCTATTGTTAGTACTCTGTTATTTTTCAGCTCCATCCAGTCTTTTAACCATACTAAACTCGCCGCTTGGTGATAAATTTCCCATTCTGGTAACGCCAATCCCCCTCTATCCTTTGTGTCTTGCAAAAGTTTTAATTTAATCCTGAGCTTTTTCCCTTGCCATATAAATTTGGAAATTAATTTATTTAATTCTTGAAAGAATGTTTTCCCTAGTTTTAATGGTATCGCTTGGAAGAGAAATAAAATTCTCAGCAATATATTCATTTTCACTGTTGTGGTCCTCCTTAGAAATGAGATTTGTAATTTTTCCCAATATCCTAAATCTTTTTTTATTTGGTGTATCAATTTATCGTAGTTGTCCTCCTTAATTGAGAAGCATTTCACTGTAAGCCAAATTCCCAGATATTTTATTTTATTTTATCTTCATTTTTATTTTTTCCTCCAATTCCTTTTCCTGACCCTTTGTAAGGTTTTTTGTTATTAATTTCGACTTATCCTTATTAATTTTGAGTTCTGCTACTTCACCAAATTCTTCTATCTTTTGTATCAATTTAGAACCCGTTTCTAATGGATCTTCCAAAATGAATACCATGTCATCGGCAAATGCTTGAGTCTTGTATTTTTCCTTCCTAATTTTTAAGCCCCTTATTTCCTGATCTTCCCTAATTTTCATTAGAAGAGTTTTGAGTGATAAAATAAATAGAAGAGGAGAAAGGGGACACCCTTGCCTAACCCCTTTTGTAATATCATTTTTTCTGTCAACCCCTCATTTATAACTACCCTGGCTGTTTGTTTGGAATATATTTTCCCCACCATGTTTTCCCAATCTTTCCCCCAATTCCATATAATTTAATTATGTTGTAATGAAGTTCCAATTCAAATTGTCAAAGGCCTTTTGGGCATCAAGGAAAACCAGTGTCGCTTGCTTTTCCGGATGACTTTTATAACATTCATTATTATCCTCAGAAAACCATTTTGGTCCGAATAACTATTGCAAATATTTACATAATTTGGGTAAAAGTATAGAACAGCTTTTCTTAGTTATTATACAATTGGTTTGTGTAGGTAAAAAAAAAAAAGAAGAAGAGCTACACATTCAAGATGAAGCTCCTGGTTGACACACGTTGTCTTAGCCAGCCCTCAGTGAAAGCGACTCTAAAACCCAGTCTTGACACAATCTCCTGCACAAAGCTCACCTCTATTTATTTATTTTTATTTATTTATTTATTTATTTTGTCAATCATATATAAGATAACAGATAAAAGGATAAACACAATTTGGATACATGAAAAGAGTAAGTAAAAAGGAATATTAGGACAGGGACGGTATTCTTAAAAGTTTCTAAGAACATTTCTCTTATTACTAGTGGCTGAAGCCTTGCTTTTGCCAGAGACACCATGACTGAAAAGCATTAAGCTGTGCTAAACTTTAACCTTTGCTCAGGTTAGATTTTCTCAGTAAAAGCTCAGATTCCTTCCTCTTTTCTTATATACTGTAGTTCCACTTCCTTCCCCTCCACTCATTTCCACCCCTTGCCAGAACTTGCAGGCAACTAATGCAGCTTGAGCTCCAGATTTTCATTATTCTTAGGGTAACTCAGAGTCAAGTGAAAAGAGAACACTAATACGTAAGTCTGCTGAATGATGAATACCTTAATTTGCCACAGGTTCCCAGACAAAAAGATCAGACAAACAACAGATTAAGTAGCCTTAATCATATATGAAGAACTGTGTGGAAAAAAGTGAGAAACTGTTGAGCACAGATGGCCTTGTTATTATAACCCCTTATGAGCTTTAGAAAACATTGCAAGGAGAAGGAAGTAAGACATGTAATTTCCTGGTAATGAACCAGCTCTGTTCATTCTTATTCCATCCAGTCCTACCCTGAAAAAACTGAAGATACACAGATGGTAAGAACCAAGCAAGCAGTGTCTTAGGAAGATCTCCAAAAACTTTAGACATTTAATTGTAATTATTTTACTTAATAAGCTAAAAAAAAAGCAAAAAGTTAGTCCGATTCTTAAACTTTATGATGTGTTTACTTGAACTAATGTAAAAAAAATGGAGTATTCTGAATGCTTATAATGGGATCACACTTGAGAGAATGAAATGGATGATTAATGTAAATGCTGAATAAATGCAGGGTATCGGTATAGAGGTATTCCAAGAGTTGAGGGCGGACTGTCCAACCCAGTTGCTAAATGTAAATTGCCAAAGGAGCAATCTCGAAGTACAACCTCCTGACAGGCGAAAGTAGTTAAACATGGAAAGACATAATTTCTCAGATAACAGGTTTAGCTAAAAACCCTCACAATTCCTAGAGAATCCACAGAAAGGGGATTCCTAGAGGGTAAGGCAATGGACTGCTCCACAGTAAGTGGTGTGAGTGAGGAAAATGAGATTGTGTTAATGACGTAGCCAGCTCCAAGTTAGCTATAAGAAATTCTGTTGTTTTCTTCTCTTGTGTTAACTATTTCCTTTTGTCATTTTATTCCCAGGATGAGGACACCATGTCTACCGCAATGATCACCAAACTTGATAAAAATGGAACCCTCTCTGCACTTCTTGGGCAGACTAAGGAATGTCATGTGGATTCTGAGTTCAGATATCTATTGTTTACTGTCTACTACAGCATCATTTTCATTCTGGGCTTTGTAGCGAACACCTATGTGCTGTGGCTTTTCACTCGGCTTTATGCTAGGAAGAAATTAAATGAAATAAAAATATTCATAGTCAACTTAACAACGGCTGACTTACTTTTCCTGGTTACACTGCCAATGTGGATTGTTTATTACAACAACAAAGGGAACTGGATCATGCCCAGCTTTCTGTGTAATATAGCTGGCTACTTATTTTTCGTCAATACGTACTGCTCTGTGGCATTCCTGGGAGTCATAACATACAATCGTTACCAAGCCGTCACAAGGCCCATTTCAACCATTCAATCCAGCACACGAAGAAGAGGAATTTATGTTACATTGGCGATCTGGGTCCTAATAGGTGTTCCTTCCATCTACTTTTTAGTTGATGATGGCACAACTGCTGAGGGGCATCTGATTCGCTGTTTTGAACGCTATGACACCACCGGTAATACAACTCCTATTTTTGCCTTCCATGTGATTATTTGTATTTGTTTCTTCGTTGCTTTCCTGCTTGTCTTGGTATGCAATACTTTCATTATCCGGACATTGCTTTCAAAACCAGCGCAAACTCGGAGGAACACTCGGGTCAGGCAACGGGCTCTTTGGTTAGTGACTATAGTTTTGACTGTCTTCATTCTCTGTTTTGTGCCCCACCACATGGTGGATCTACCCTGGACTTTGATGGTTCTGAACATGTGGGACATAAGCTGCCAAAGGCAAAAACTATTAAATGATATCCACCAGGTTACCCTTGTTCTTCTGGGTGCCAACTGTGTCTTGGATCCTATCATTTATTGTTTTCTCACAAAAAAATTCAGGAAACATCTTTCTGATAATTTGAAAAGCATAAAAGACAGTCGAAAATGTTCCAGGCAAACAACTGAGACTGGAATGGAAGGGATGGTACAATTAGACAATTGTTGTCCTGCATCCCCCAAACCTTAAAAGTATTTTGAATGCAACACGGAGGAAGGTACTTCTGTAACAGCAAAAAAATGCCAAAGAACATACATTTGGTTATAATTTGCATGTTAAGGGACAAACATATACTGCATACAAATTAGGAAATACAATGTTTCCTTACAAAGAGTCAAGATGATAATTGGGAGCTTTGTGTGCGTATTTGATTTGTTGCCCAGATGCTAACTAAAGATGACTAGCTTCTGGGACCTACTTTTCATTCTTAAGGAAATGGACTGAACATCTACATTGAGAGACCTTCTGACTGAAAATTGTAAAGTAGAATGAAACAATAACTTTCTTACAGAAGAGCAACATTTACTTATCAGTAACAAGTAAAAGTTAATGACTAGCAAGACTCCTTGGCAACTTAGGGTTGCAACTCTTGTCTAAAAACAGCGAGAACTGGAGGCCATGTAACACAAATGCAAGATCTCTGAAAGGAGACGCCTGATCTCAAATGAGATGACTTTGGGTATTTGGGGAAGAATTTGTGAATCTCTTATTTGAAAGATGGATATTTACACTGTTGTAGTTGTGATGCAATATTTGATAATCAGTTTTTTTTTTCCATCCTGAAATACTTCTAAACTCTTGGGCATCATTTGGCACATATCAGGTCTTTTTTGGGACTTAGTGCCAATACTTAGGACAGTTCTCATGGGTATACTCTTTCTCTTGCTCTTTTGCCATTCCTTCATATCAAGAAAGGCTGAGAGATACAAACCAAAACTTATACACTTACAACTTAACACTTACGGGTTAGCCAAGAATCCATATGCAAATTTAGAAGTTGAGATAGGAAACAAGAAGACCTATCTGGAGTATGAGAGAACAATTCCTCTAGGTCCCTCAAAAATGAATTCTCTCTTTTTTTTTTTTGCAATCTTATCTATGTTAAAATAAAAGCTATATTACAAGCTTAGATGAAATTAAGACTTCTGGCATATTACGCCCGTTTCAATGTATTTTTCTTCTCCGCATCTGTAACCTTTCACAATTTGACAGACACACATCTGAGACAGGAGCTTCTTGTACACATGAAGGTTGTTCTTGGTTTAGAATGCTGAATATGATAAGGCATGTTTGGCTTTCTTAGGAGACCCAACTGTTGCCTAATATTTAATTTCTATCCATTGCTTTGTAATAGACTAACCTTAAAATGTTCAAAAATGCAAGTAGTAATGATTGTTTTATTAAATGTCTGAATTAGTAGACATGTGACTTTTATAATGTTGTACAATGAAGGAGTATGGATCACTAATGAAAAAGTGATGATGAAGAAAGTATTTATAGCCAATAAATACTGTTCATTTTTTAAAGATAAAAACTTACCAGTATCTCCATTTTTGTATTGAAGACTATAAAAGACAAGCATAGCCTAGTTCGTTCGGGAAGGGAAAAAAGACTGAAATGTATAGCTGGTAACACTTTTATTAGAGCCACAATGTCAGAAAAGATTATCCAAGATTTGAAGCTCTCCAGGCTTCCAACTTTAATATAATTTTTGGTCTCTGTCCCCAGAAAAGACAGACACTTTTGAGTGAGGATGAATTCTCCAAACTTTGTTCTCCAGATATGTTACCAATGTTTTGATTTATGGTTCTATTTTCTTAATGGATATCAGTGTGGGGAAAAAAGAACAAAATGTCTTCAGTACAGAGTTCTCATGCTTTCACTAAGAGTCAAGAACAAAAGCCTTTTGGATCATACCTCTGGCAGAAAATTGCCTAAATAGGTGATTGAGTTATGGGCAGAAGGAGAAGGGTAGCAGAAGGGTACACTCAGCAGCTGTAGAAAATGAGCAGGTTGAGGGAGGGTTCAAATGCATCATCAGTCTCTTAGCGCCCATAAGCAATCTAAGTCCAGCCCACCTTGACTTCCTTATTTACTGCCAAATTACTTTAACTGCTAGTTCAAATTCTTGTAGAGACCTTAAGCTTGCAATAAATCTTTATACCCATTCAAACTCCCTGGATTTCCTGATTTCTCTGGTGCTTGACGGCAGCTATGATACTTCCCACCATCAATCTCTTTCTTTCTGTGCTTATATTGTTTATTTGTAATACAGACAACTATCATGTCAGCTTACCTCTGAGTATGTCTGGATTCTGCATTTCACTTGCCAGAAATGATCTTTATCTAAAATGTTCTCAAATAGTTCAGTTTGGAACTCCTGCATTTTTAATTACTACCAACTTGAGATTTGTTAAAAAGCACATCAGAAGTTTTATTCTAATTGTGAAGCTCTTGTATAAATAAATATAAATTAAATATAAATAAATGTATATTTGTGTATGTATATGTATGTGTATGTATGTATGTGTGTATATATATATATAGCATTTTTAAATACAGTGTACGAGTGCAGGGTATATCAGTTACTCAAACAAAGACCAGAATAAAAAAAAGATATTAACACATGAACTCATAACAGTACCAGTGACTATAATATGATAACACTTGTATTAGATATCATTGTAATAGTATAACGTACAAGTTCGGGTGAACTTCATACAGAGCCGGTTTGGGCTTCCCAAAGGTGACGGGCGACCCCTACCGGCAGAGTAAAGTAATTACGCCGGGGCAGCACTTGTAAGGCGCAAAGACAGCGAGAATGCCCTCAGCTCAGCCCCATTTTGTTTTTACCTGCCAGTTCAATGGCAATAAGAAAAAAAACCGCGGCCATTCCTCGTCGCGCGGGCCCAATCTTTCGTGCCTTCCCTCACCCTCCTTCCCAGACATTTTGAATCACCTAAGCAGCGGTGCTGGTGGCGACCGCCGGTGTTAAACCCACCGACCAATCCTATCCCGCCTCACTTTTACCGTCACTTCCGGCAAGGAGCTTCCGCTTCCGGGTCCCAGCCAAGCGGAGGCTTGCCGAAAGGGGTTCCTTTCCGTTCTCTTTCTTTCTTTTCTTATTTTTTTTTGGGGGGTGGGGGAGGGGAGTTTGTTGTCCTGTTTGGGAACCCAGCCCGTCGCCGGACCCGCGGTTGTCGCCATCAACTCCACCATGTCCCCTGGCGCCAAGACCGGCTCCACAAAGATCTCCTCACGGTGAGAGAAAAAGAGTTCCCTCCCCGCCCCCCACTTTCCCTTTCTCTCGCGCGATCGGCGCGCGGGCCGGTGGGCGTGGCCTGGGCAGCGGTTGCCGCGGCCCCGCCCCCAGGGGCTGTTTGCTCTCCCCCTCCCCCCCTCCATCCGTGAATGGGGGAAGGGAGAAGAGAAGAGGCAGTTGGGAGGGGCTCGTCTCCTGCTGCCCCGGGATCGGAGGAGCGCGTCACGGGACGTGCCCGCAACTTGTGGAACTCACCGCCACGTGATGCGGTGACACTTCTGATCCCCCCCTCAACATCCCCCCCCCACCGGTTTTGATGGCTTTAAAAGAGAAGTCGAATGCATGGAGGAGGAAAAGGTCTGTTTGCGATGGTTGTTTTTTTTTTCCTAGTGAAAACCCGGACTTGACATAGTATGTTAGCCTGACTGGGTTGCTTAATTGGTGGTTATGTCATATGGGTGGGTGGATATATATATATACATATATATATATATATATACACACATATATATATATACACACACACACACACACACACACACATATATATATATAGCTACAAAAAAACCTTGGCTACCTAGGGAAAACCTGGCTAGAAGAAAAACATATATATATATATATATATATAATTTTGTACTTATTTATTTTGTCATGTTTATGTAGCGTATGTTGGAGGCGGGTGACCCTTTGAGAGCTGTATGCAACGAAATTTCATTTGAATGTATGTGATGATTTAATTAATTAATGATTCAAAGTGACAATGAAGTTATTCTATTCTTATAATATATTCTATTTATTCTATTCTATTCTATTATCTTTTTATGATACCTTTGCCAAGGGGCAAGCAGAAGTTTTCAGCCTCTCGGACTACTCTTTATTTTATTTTTGTTTTATTATTAAATTTATATACCGCCCTACTCAGGGCGAAGGACTCAGGGTGGTGAACAGCCAAAAGATAAAACACATATAATACACAATTTAAAAACAATATAAAAACCCATTAAATAATTTGGCCCAAACAAGTTAAAAAAAACCCTATTATTTTAAAACAAATTTAAAATTAACAATTAAAAAGGAGGTTAGGCCAGGCCAGCCTGTTGAAATAAAAAGGTCTTGAGGGCACGGCGGAAAGTGCGTAAGTCTGGGATCCTCCGTATCTCTGGGGGGAGCTCGTTCCAGATGGCAGGTGTCCTTTGAAGAGCTCATCCCGGTCTCCAATTTTTTCCGCCCCTGAGACCAGTTGGTCCGATTTGTCTTTTTATAGATTCTGACATTGTCAGTCTGTTAGAAGATTACATCAACTGAAGCATGACTATGGGTTAGCAGGGTCTTCTTAGGCAATAAAATAAGATACAGGTAGTCTACAACAGTTTGCTTAGTGACCATTCGAAGTTACAATGGCACTGGTAAAAGTGACTTCTGACCATTTCCCACTTGTGACTGTTGCAGTATTCCCATGGCCATGTGATCAAAATGCAGACGTTTGTCAACTCGTATTTATGACGGTTGCAGCGTCCCAGGGTCATATGTTCACCTTTTTGTAACATTCTGAAAAGCAAAGTCAATGGGGAAGCCAGATTCACTTAACAACCATGTTGCTAATTTAACAACTGCAATGATCCACTTGACAAATGTGGCAAGAAAGGTCAAAAAATTAGGCAAATTCACTTAATAAATACCTCACTTAGTAACAGAGATTTTGGCCTCAATTGTGACCGTAAGTTGAGGACTACCTGTACTCTTCTTTCTATACAAATGATAAATCGGCTGTACTGATTTCAGAGTCTCAGCAGAAGGAATAAAAGCACTTAGTGCATCACAATGTTGTTACTTCTTAAATCGAAACAATTGAGTAAAAAACATGTTGGACGCATAGTGCTGTCATGACTTTTTAATTTATATTCTTTTATCCTTGACCACTCACCTTACTGCCAGAGCTTTAAGGAAGTGAAATCAGAAAATGTCTGATGTGTGATGAGGACATCCTGATGTGTGGTGAGAACAGGTGCAATATAAATATCTGAACTGCAAATAAGCCAACCATGGTTTGGCTAAAAAATTAGATTGAGAAAAGCATTGTCCTGGTGATCATGGATAGGTGTTGTAAGATATTTTGTATTTACATGATGAAATTAATCCTAGTTTGTGCAATTCATTTAATTTTCCACCCTGTTTCCCCCAAAATAAGACATCCCCTGATAATAAACCCAATCGGGCTTTTGAGCACATGGCAATAAGGCCAAGCGCTTATTTCAAGGTTCAAAAAAAAAAAAAAAAAGACAGGGTCTTATTTTAGGGGGGAAATGGTAGTACCTTTTCACTTGTAATTTTACAGAATAATAAAATAGGACTACAGTTCTTTCCTTTTGTGAAGATGAATAGATGATTACATTGTACACTAGATGGCTTATTATAAGATGTTTCATTTTATTTTCCTGTTGAGAATGATATTTTTTCTCTGATTATTTTTGTAGAAAAATATATTTTAATATTTGTGCTGAAGAGATAGGACTCATTCAGAGATAAAGATTATGAAACTACAATTTTGTATATTTATTGCAATCAGTATTCTATTAACACCATATGGTTTTTAAGAGATAATAAAATGTTTTAAAATAGTTTTAGTAAAATAAAATTTCAGGAAAATTCTAATTTTCTAAATTGAAAGAAATTATCTACTCCGTTTTCATCTTTTTGGTACTTTTTGGGTTGTTAATCTCGATTGCTGAATTCCAAATAATATGTCTCCTTTGTGTTTGTATAACATTTAAACCAGAGCAGTAGATGCAATATACTAAACTTGCTCTGGAAAGAAAAAGAAATAAAAGATAATAAATTACAAAACTAGATTTGAAATCCATCTGCTGTACAATATTTTTGGTTCAGGTTTCATAAAAGTGGCTTCACTATTTCTAAGAATAAAACCATTTGGCTGTTCACCGCCCTGAGTCCTTCAGGAGTAGGGCGGTATATAAATCTAATGAAATAAATAAATAAATAAAAATAAATAAATAAATTTGACTTTATTTATACTTACAACTCTTCCTGTACAAAAATATCTTTAGAAAACTGGAAGTTGGCATGAAGCAGGAAAGTAGATTTTTTAAATATTTGCTATTGGTTTTGACTTCGAGCTTTTAGATGAGTGGGTTGCTGTTTTATTAACTTCAAGAATATTTTATGATGGGCATTATTGATTCAATGAAATTTCTCAGTAACATTTGAATAAGTAAGAAACACATATTTGTTTTAGGCAACTGAAAATTTGAAAATATTGCCAGCTTGTTTATGGCAGGCACTAACACATTTTTTTCTATATCTTTGAACTGCTAGCATGGGACTATTTCTAATTATAAGACAAACAAACAAGAGTGAAAATGTGAATAGCTCTGAACTTAACTTTGCCACTACATTGCAGGCAGTATCTTAATTTTCAGGCCAAAGAATAGATGACTGAGAATCTCCATAGACATTAATTTTCAGGCATTTGTTTTTAATCTTATTTTAATGAGAACTTTCTCATTAAAAAAAATGATAACACTGCAGTTAGGTTGTTATCTGGGAATAAATCCCATTAATCTCGGTGATTCATGGTTAAGAATCTTTGGGGTTTGGGTTGGGTTTGTTTTGAATTGTGTTTTTTGGGGGTGGGTGGGTTCAGAACTCTAGAGGTATAGGATTGCATCAGCCAAACTGAATGTTGTGTTGAATACAGTTTTATACAAAACATGATTTAAATTAACTTGTTTAAAAAGCATTCACGAATTAAAATTTAAAAGTAGATTGTTGGTAAAGATCCTAATGCAATGGCATATTGCTGATAAGGAATTTTACAATCCTGCTAGCGGTACGAAAGGATTATTTTAAGTGAATGTATAAATTAATAAGATTTTCAACAGATACGTTATTAAGCTGTTTTTTGGTTTTAATTTTTCTGTGGTGAGTCAGGACAAGCTGAAATCGTATTTTGATTATGAGTCTTCTTGCTTTTATTATAATGTTTGTAGGTCATCAGCTGACGCTTGCGAAAGGAGTAAAAAAGCTTTTATTGCAAAACATTAATTTTGAAAGTGTTTCCAAGCAGGTTCACTTATAATCATTACTTTTTTTAGGCATCCAGTAATTTTTTCCCCCCTTAAATATTTTTGGACACTATATTATAACAATTTTCTCAGATATTGAAAGTAAGGATATAAGCAAATATCACATTTGCTTATAGCTGTTAAACATATTTATTATATTGGTATTGTAGCGTTTTATAGTTACATTTTCAACTTACATTGTATGAGCCTTCCTGGAATTTTCTTGAGGAAGGATGTCATAGAAATAAAATACTTTGACATTAAATTTCATTTAATGTTGTTGAAATAGGCACAGATAAATTTATGTAGAAAAGGCCAAGTAAAAATATTAGTTTGTCTCTATGATATGTAATACCCAGCTTGGTATTGTCTGGCATTTCTTCTATCAAGGACATTGCATCATGAAAAAAGCAGTGTTTGTCTGATGGTTATGTTATACGATGATGAGTTCAGTTTTGTAATTCTTATTATGTTGTGATTTTGGTCTTTTAATTTGAAGAGGAGAGATTCCCTGTATGCTTTAAAATTTGGAGGTGCATATTTTATTTGTTAATCTGTTTTTCAAATAGAAAAAAATATTGATGTTTGTTTTTCTCCTTAAGGTCATGTTTGTATTGTAAAATAGCTGTTAAATAAACACACAAACTGAAGTAAACACAAGTTTTCCAAACTCTTTCATTTTCATTTATTTGTATTTCATCTGTGGCTTATTTTTCTTTAACCTTCCAATGCTTTCATTTTTACCTTGATATTTTATTAGTAAAATATCAGTAAAAAGAAAGAAAAAAATGAATAGTGACTTGAAATCCAAGTAACAAAACAAATGCGATGGAAATGAGGTGCACCCTTACTTGCATTATCCACTGTAGCTTGAGGTTTAATGGAAAATCCTTGCTTTTTTTCCATATGATAGTGTAGTTTCTTTATATATATATTGGTAAAGCCAACATTTGTCTACAAAGTGACATATTAAATGGCTAAAGGGACTGATAGCAAAAATGATAAGCAGTTCCCCGAAAACATGGATATTGTTTGTTACAGGTTTTGAAGGCAGAGAGAAAGACACCCATTCTTCATATTGGAGCACTTTTGAAAAAGCTTGCCTCCATGGAAGAGGTACAAGATTTAGCAGAACAGCCAGTGAGTATACAAAAGAAACAACAAAAGCAAGAAAAAAAGGATTTCTCTTTCTATGGAATTTGCTAAAGAATAGCTTATTCATCTTACTTTGTTTGCAGGGGTAAAAAATAGAGGAATGCAACACAGATATATGATTGAAAAAAAAGAGTGGCTTGCTAATATTTCCATATGTAAAACTAGTTACCTGACTGATACCAATCATTTGAATTTCTCAGAGTTCTAAATCTCTGCCAGACGCTGTAAAAGAAAAAGATTTGGATGAAATCAATAAAGCCCTAGCCATGCGGTGCAAATTCTATACTTTTGTGTTTTGACTGCTTTTTGTATCATCTCTTTGGCATCCTATTTAACCATGAAAAATGGAGAATAAATTTTCTAAATAAATAATGCATCTATTTATTCCTGTCCACTGGCCATAATAAAGGATCATGTTGAATTAAGATGCCATTTTATCTAAAATGCCAATGAAAAACCATTTTCATAATTAATATTTACTTACTTATTGCTAATAGCAATGCAACCGTCCCAGTAAAGAGTCCCAGGGAGAACAGGAAACCTATAGCAACCACATTTGACTTTTTGTATTTCACCTCAAATCCCCCTTACAACAAAGAGATCTTTATCCAACTGTGAAAGGAACAGGGAGAAGCAGTAGACCTGAAGTATTTTGGGAGCAAATAAGTGCACAGCTATTTGCTTTCTTTTTAGCAATCACAAAAAAAAGATCTTTGCAGAATTAATAAATGCTTCTTCAGTTAAAAACTGGATGGGAATTTTTCTTCTTTTGAGTTGATCACTGTAGAGCAAAATCCTACTTTGCAACAACTCGTCATCATGGCTATATGAATATCAATGCGAGCACAGGCATTTTTTGAGACCATATTTAGCATATGGTGGAGCATTGCTTTTGTTTAAGAATCAATTGGAAATAATGGGAGAAAATGGTCCTTAGCTACAGCCTATCAAAATAGAAGTAGACCTGTCTTCCATAGGCCAGAATATGAAACCTCCTAAATCTTGATCTTTCTGTCCAGATACGTAGATTCCGAAAAAAACAAAGAAAGCTTTGACTTTATTGAACATTGTGAAATTCTGGTTTCCCATTATCATAGTGAGCCATGACAAAACTTGGACAAGTGTATTCTCTTTACTCCCTCCCTTTGGAGGGTTTTACACAAGCGGAGTTTTTCATGAAACTAGACTTCGTTAATTATGATTTGTGCAAACTGGTCAGTAAGAGCAAGCCTGGTTAGACTTTGGCTTTTTCTTGCTGATGAGTACGAACATTACTGGGAATTAAATTTAAAAATAGAAACTGTCCCTTTACATTCAGGAAAAAGGAAGAGTATATGAATGAGAGAATTATGCAGACCTAAAAAATTGTTGTCATAAATCCATATTCCTGTTATGTCTCAACTCAGCTTTTGTGACTCATATTGTTGCTCATAGTTAGAGTTTTTATTTGCTGTCAAATTGAATAACCTCATATCATACTTATCTCTGCAGATAAAAAAGGCCAAGATGCAGGAATCAGGAGAACAACTATTAAGGTGTGCAATTCTTAAATTAAAAAAGAAATTAGGTTTCTGTAGGATTTTTTAAAAATGACAAATTGTGATTTGGAATGTATTTTCTTAGGTTTTCATTTAGTATGGACTGGGCATGACAAGTCCGTTAATCCTTATCATCGTCCTCAGCTCTATAAAGTTGGTCACTTCAGTTGATATTTCACTGAGGATGAGGGACTGAAAAAAAATTTGAGGCTTTTCACATTGAATTTTGGAAGTGCCTAAATTTCATTTAGTATCATGATTAAATTATAGGTAATGCTGAATAAACCATAACTTGAACTTTGTTATTTGTTTAACCAGTTCTGCTAGCAGGAGGAATCAATTAGAAAAACTGAAAAACATTCTTATGATTATTTCAGAATTTTAAAGAATTTTGGCTAAAATATACTTATAAACGTGGGTATTGCATACAGTTTTAAGACAATTAGCATATGTTTGGGATGATAATAATATTTAATGGATGTGACAACGGTTTATAAGTACTTCATTGTTTGTCTTCATTTTTCAGGCAAGTGAGCAGCTCGGACAGTAATGATCAAAAGCCTGAATCTTCAAGTCTTGCTTCAAACCTGTCTATATCTAATCAAAGTAAGTGATTTCTGTATCTTCCAAGTTTTAGGAGAAATGGGCTGTGGCACCTGAATTGTGTTCATAACATAGCCCTTTTATTTGATTGTTTGATTTGGTATCATCTATCTCCAGAGCAATATTGGGCAGCTCATAATAAAATAAACAGAATAAATAAAGAATGTAATAAAAAGCAAGGCATGCAACAGAATAATCAGACTAAAAGAGGTGAAATCCTTACAATTACCATGGATTTAAGATTTTTTAAAACTATATTTATAAGCTAGGTTTTTAAAGTTGTCGTCTTCTTGCGATCCAAAATATTTAAAAAGTTACCCTAAATTTCAAGCATGAGTAAGCATACCCCATGTATTCTGTGCATCAGAATGCATATTAAATCTGCAGATTTAATATGCATTCTGCAGATCTATGCAGAATGCATATTAAATCTGTGCAAAGTGTCCTGCATTTGCTGGGGTAATGAGATTTCCACTGACTTTTTGTTGAAGCAAAAAGTCTTTCTAGTCTTCTTCCGCTCAAGCCAGAAGAAGCTTTTGTGTAAGTTTTGGACATATCACTTCAGTTCTTGGCATGCATATGTTACCTGGAGAAATGTGTTCACCACAGATGACCAAAACTTTGGGTGAGCTATGCTGAAGGAGTTGAACAGACATCTGCCACAAAACTTACTAAAACTTTGCATGGCAGAGCAGAGAAAAGGAATATGGAAGTTTTGCTCTTAGAAATATTGTGTGAAGTTTAAAAAAAGTTGTTTTGCTTGAGTCTTCCTTAAATGTTTCTTTTGAACGTTTGCACAGACCTAATGCAAATTACAGTTAAACACACATTAACAACATGGTTTGTGTTAAATAATTTTTAAGGTCATTTTTAAATATTGTATTTTGCAGTCATGCCATGCACTGACTACATCTCAAGGTCATCAAATGACTATACCTCACAGATGTATTCTGCAAAGTAAGTTGAACTAAGTTGCTTCTTTCTCCAAAATGTCACAGCAGGAATCTTACTGGATGCTTAGTTCATGTAGATGTTTAATTGCATAATGCAACTTTTTTTTTTTCTGAGTTCTATGGCATTTGTATGCCTAGGTCCTTAAAGGAACCGGCTCTGTTCTTTGAAACTTCTCCATCCTTCTTTTCTGACTAGGTCGGAACATTTGACCTAACAATTATGGTGCCCCTTCATGACTGCCTTTGTCTTACGTGTACATATATACAGTGGTGGGATTCAAGTAATTTAGCAACCGATTCTCTGCCCTAATGATTTCTTCCAACTACCAAACTGCTCAGAAAATTAACAACCAGTTCTCCTGAAGTGGTGCAAACTGGCTGAATCCCACCACTGCATATATACCCAAGACTAAGCAAGATTCTAATAAATATTTCTTAGCTGGTATCAATCTGTAATTTGGACAGCATGGAGCTTGGGATGGCACAGAACATAGAAAGCTTCACCAATCTCTGCACAACCCAGAAGGAAGGCAGAGCATTCAGCAATAGATCTAGGAGGCGACATGTCGTTAGTTGTCGTCTCTAGGTTCTCTGGCAGCCGTGATGTTACCCAAATCTGCTACAGTTTCCTTCCTTAACAAGAGACCAAGTGTTGAGAGGAAAAGGAGGTAAGGTGATTGCACTCCTCCTTTGTTCTTTCTATGGCTGCTGTTTTAATATTATAGAATAGAATAGAGTAGAATTTTTTATTGGCCAAGTGTGATCGGACACACAAGGAATTTGTCTTTGGTGCATATGCTCTCAGTGTACATAAAAAGACAAGATACATTCGTCAAGAATCGTAAGGTACAACACTTAATGATAGTCATAGGGTACAAATAAACAATCAAATCATACTAGGAAACAATATAAATTGTAAGGATACAAGCAACAAAGTTACAGTCATAAATGGGAGGAGATGGGTGATAGGAACGCTGAGAAGATTAATAGTAATTGAGGTACTATTGCATTGCATGTTGAGAGTTCTTCCTGTTAATGTAGCAACATCCCATATCAACAAGGTTGTTTTTCTTTTTCTTTTTATGTAGGCCATATGCACATGTCCTTTCTGTACCTGTTCCTGAGACGATGGCCTCTTATTCTGGGCAGACTCAGTATCAAACCCTACCACAGTCCCAGACATACGCTGTTTATCCCCAGACAACCCAAGCCTACGGACTACCTCCTTTTGGTAAGGTTGGCCGGGATCTGTATAGGGCCTTGCAGTCATCTTGAGAAGTTTTGCTGTTACATGTAAGGTGTCCTCTCTAAAGTGCTTTACATAACTGTATTTACAAATAGGTACATTTCGATTATGTACAAGCTTAGAACATGCACGTTGCAAATTTGTGAAACAGGTAGTCTTCGACTTATAATCACAATTGAGCCCCAAATTTTCTGCTGCTAAGTGAGACATGGCTTAATTGAGTTTTGTCCCATTTTATGACCTTTCTTGCTACGGTTCTAAGTTAGTAACATGGTTGTTAAGTGAATCTCGCTTCCCCATGGACTTGGCTTGTCAAAAGGTGGCAAAAGTTGATCACATGACCCCAGGACAACCTGCAACCCGTCATAAAGATGAGTCAGTTGCCAAGTATCTGAATTTTGATCATGTGACTAGGGGGATGCTGCAACGGGCATAAACGTGAAATACACTCGTAAGTCATTTTTTTCAATGCCGTTGTAACTTTGATTGGTCACTAAATGAACCGTTGTAAGTCGAGGACTACCTGTACCTCAGACTTCTTCTGTGTAAGTTGCCCAGAGTCCCTCAGGGACACTTGAGATGGCAGCAAATAAATAAATAGATGTCTGAACCCAGCCACAATTGTCAACAGATGACAGGAATAGAAGGGAACTTACATAGCAATAGCATTCAGATTTATATACCGCTTCATTCATAGTGCTTTACAGTCCTTTCTAAGCGGTTTACAGAGTCAGCATATTGCCCCCAACAGTCTGGGTTCTCATTTTACCAACCTTGGAAGGATGGAAGGTGGAGTCAACTTTGAGCCGGTCAGAATCGAACTCCTGGTTGTGGGCAGAGTTAGCCTGGAATACTGCATTCTAACCATTGTGCCATCACGGCTCTCAGCAAGACTGCAGAAGAGAAATGGGCCCTGTTGCATTTTATGTGACAGAGCATAAATTGGCCAATTCAGTGTCATTTGTTCTGTTTTATTTTAGGGGCTGTACTCTTTGGTGTACTCCTGTAGGCATAAGTATTCTGTACTTATCTAGGATATATCATGCAGCAGTAATTATCAGCTGAGTGAATTTAGAATCTTTCCCACCTGTTCTTTGCCCCAGAGCAATTATGGAAGGAGGCAGCTCTCTTGTAAAACTGCCCAACTGAGTCATGATGGCTTGCTGTAGGGAAAACACTAGTAATCCAGAGGCATTGAGCTTAGGAAGAGTCTGGTCAGCAGCGCCTGCACAATTCTTTTTTCTTAGGAAAGCTTGGGAATTAACCTTATCGCATCTCTTCTGATTTATTGTCTAGCTTTCTTTTTTCTTCTTCCTTGACCCTGCTGCTTCACTCCCTTCCCCCCGCTTCTTCAGGTTTAGACCTCAGACTTGCACATTTAACAGCTCCTCTATCTGTCAGTGGCAATTGTGTCACCTGTTCACATCGGTGAGAAGAATTTGGTGGCCTGGCTGACCACAGCCAGCTTTGTTTATAATGGGTGCAATTTATCTGATTCAGGTGCACTGTGGCCAGGTATGAAACCTGAGAGTGGTTTAATTCAGACTCCATCTCCAAGTCAGCACAGTGTTCTTACCTGCACTACAGGGTTAACCACAAGCCAATCCAGCCCAGCACATTATTCTTACCCTATTCAAGGTAAAGGTCGGCATGGTTTTTTATTTACGTACCTCTTCCTGTAAACCTGGTCAAGAAGCCACAAAGAGGCCAGCACGTGTTTGTCTCTGTTTTGTGCATGCTTCTCTTTGCTTGGCGAGCTCTGCTTCTGCCACCTCTCTTGCTCACCGTTTGCCTGCTTTCTCTGCTCTCTACCAGGTGAATTTTACCATGCTCTGCTTTCAAAACCCTTAGAGAAATGGGGAGAAACCATCCGGGGGTATGGGACACGTGCATGTATACAAATGCTAAAATACAGTGGTGATAATAACCTCCTTACTCAGCATGCAGTGGTTTTGCCCTGTGCTTAGGTTACAAGAAATGCATATAAAGGTTAGCTTTTATCAACCTGCAGTAACTATTTATTTCGCTCAACAATAAGCATCTGCAAGTCCCTTTTTAAATCAACATTAAAATCCATCAAGTTTTCAAAGTTGCGACAGAACTATTCAGATCCTTCACTCAACCTGCCATTAAGTTGCAAGGAATAGAATGTGCTTTTGATTTCTAATAAGCAGTTGTCATTAAAAAAAGAAAGAAACCCTCAGCTCGTTGAATGGGCTGAATATGATTCAGAAATACGTGATGGTACATTGTATTTAAAAATACCACATAGCAGTAAGTGACTTTAGCTATTACTGAGCAAATCTCTTCGACTAATTGCAAACAAGGAATAACTGGAGTGTTTTCCAGACAGATTTTATGACATTGTGGCATTTAAAAAACAACAACACCACCCAAGCAACTCTGAATATTTGATAACCTGCAGAAGTAGGAAGGAAATGCAGTTAGATTGCTGTAGTACATCTTACCTGAAAGGAGCATCCCTAAGTGGATTGTGTCAGTTTGCAGAAGGACAGGAACAACAATGTGTGTGCGTGCATGTTTGTTTTTCATTAGTTGATTAAGGACTGTAAGTTTCAAGATATCAGTGGCCTATAGCTTTGATGAAAGAAAGTAATTCTATATTGCATTGAAGTAGGTCATCCACTTTAAGGATTAAATTGTTTACTTCAAAGTCCTCTTGGGAGTTGCGGGTGGCTGTTGTTTGGGATAAAGAGGCAGTTTCCATTAGCATCCAGCTTACAATCACTTCAGCACTGAACTTCTCCACAAAGAGATGGTTCTTTTATTCGTTTATTGTATCTGATCTAGAGTGGACCATCTTTTAAGTGCTTTTGCTTTCAATGGATTTAAGCTTGACAAACTCTGGCTTGGATCTGGAATGGAACAAATATAACAAATCTGTTGTGTGTTGCAATCGTTAATAATCAGCATGATGTGCAACCTGGAACAACATGTACCATTGAGCATCTTTGTACCCTAACAAGGAAAGTTATTCTATTTAAAGGGTTCCCTTCATACTAGTCTCTCAGCTGTCTTCCAGGTTCCATTTTTCTTTTCCAACTGATACTTATGATTATTAAGCACACTTAGTTTTCCTAAGGCCATTTCTGATTTGGGTGCCCTGTTGATTTATTTTGAGGGATTGTAGTTCTGAAAAGGCCTACTCAAAAAGTGACATCGTCCGCCTATTTTCAGTGGCCCTCTTTTAAGTTCCAGCCCTTTTAGAAGCAGGCAGAATGGTAATGATGTTGATCCAAGCAAAACCCAGTGGGTCCCACTGAAACCAGTGGGACAAATTAATAATGCGACTGATTGCAGCTTCAAGTACCAGTGCAATCCTACACTTTATAATTTCCTAAACTGATGTCCTCTACATATTTTGGACTTAAAGCTTCACCGTGCTTTAGAAAATAAGTCGCCCGACATTTAACAAAAATTAGAAAAGGTTTCCCATTGATTGTCTGTTCAGAGATAGTTTTCATTGACTTATACATCACTGATTCTTAGATTAACGTGTATAAATTTATACACATAAATGTCAGAATTTAATACAACTAGTGGCTTATGCTGTGGTTTTTTGGTATGCATTTGTGAGAAGAGCAAATTACATTTTTTTAAGTAAACGCTAATGGCATTTAATTATTTTGAAAAGAAAGAACAGCTGCATGGTGATGTCATAGGGGTGATGTCAACATCTTGTCCAATTTTTCTGTGAATTCCTTTGATGAAGGGAAACGGTTTGAACCAAAGATCCTGGAAATGTTCCATCCCCCACAAAAAATTAGGTAGTTTTAACAATCCTCTGCATTTTAATGAGATGGATTAATACACAGTCGTCTTCTGAATTTCCTACAGCTTCAAGTACCAATGCCAACTCAATTTCCACTTCCTCACCTGCTGTCAATATTTCAGCAGCCACCGCCAGCATCTCTCAACAGGTACATAATCCTCCAGTATAAATTACCCTGTTCGTTGTAATGTATTTCATCCCATGCTCCAGTATATTTAGCAACTGGATGATAGGAGACAATAATTTGATTTTATGAAATTTCGGAATGGAACAACTTGTCGCAGCCACCCTGCCATGGCCAACTTGCCATAGGACAAGTCACCATGGCTAAGTCGCCATGGGGCAATTCAACAATTTGATTTAATTATTTAACAAAGTAAATATATATATATATATATATATACATACATACATATACGTACGTATGTATGTATGCATGTATTAATTTTTGTCATTCACATTTCATTCTGTTCCTCCATTTGCATCCTTTCTGTAATGATTCTATTCCACCATTTCTTTGATACTAGTGTAAGTCTTCTCCCATGGCAATTTGGCCGCAATGAGTTGGCCGTGGCAATTTGACTGTGGCGAGTTGTCCTAAGCCTGCTTGATTCAGCCTTAAGTGTTCCAATTCTGATTTTTTTTTTTGCTTAGCTGTCAATTGTATTTAAAATCAGCTAGATTCCACAACCTTGAAGGGCATAAGAGTTGTTGTCCAATATACCAAAGGAGCAATAGGAAGGTAAAGGTAATATTTACAGAACAAAATAAACCTCTGCCAAAGGTAAGGTTTAAATATGTAACATAATTCACTTTAGAATTATACTAGCTCCAGATGACTTGTTTAAAAGCAGTGTGGAGTTTTATACAGTCCTTATGTGGCTCACCTAGCCAGCCTTGTCTGCATGCTAAAAAAGCTAAGCATGGTTGGCTCTGGTAAGCATTTGCATGGGCTGTCATCAAGAAATCCCAGGTCTGTAGCTGTGGTCTAGATGATAAAGTTTAAAAATTCCTAGAAGAAGGCAGTTACTATATCACATCCATACAGTATTTGTTATGTCTGCCCTATAGGGTAGAAACTAATGCCACATAGGTCTAAAACCCCTTTTATTAGAATAGCTAGAGTAATAGAATCCTGCAAGTCTGAATGTGCTTCCCTCCTCCCTCACTTTAGCTAACCTGGCATCATCCTATATAGGCTGTTGAGAGTTGTAATTGCCATCGTTGGGATGCACCAAGACAGAGAAGGCTACCTAATACAGACTGGCGTTAAGATTCTTTTAGCACTTGGCAACTGCCTGTTTTCCGCCATTCTTTGCCCTCTTTCAGTTCTTAATTTTTTTTCTTAAAGGAGTATCCTACATACACAATCCTTGGCCAAAGTCAGTATCAGCCGTATTATCCCAGTTCAAGTTTTGGCGTGATAGCACCAGCAGACAGCAGCACAGAGACCAACACGTTGACATCTGCCACCTATCCTTCTGAAAAATCAAATGCCATGGTGCCTACCCAGACGGTGCAGAGACATTCCTCTGGTAAACTCAGGGTTGGGAAATGGGTTTGTAAATGCTTTTTAGATCTGTATTTCTTAACCTCAGCAACTTTTAAGATTTGTGGACTTCAACTTCCAGAATTCCCTCCAGCCAATATCCTGGAGCTAGAGCAGGGGTCGGCAACCCGTGGCTCCGGAGCCGCATGCAGCTCTTTGGGCCCTCTGCCGCGGCTCCCTATCTCATCACTGGTTGGCCCCGCCCTCTGCCCCTCTTATTTCTTTTTGGGACTCTAGCCCGAAGTGGCAGGAAGCGAAGGCTGCCTTATGCGAAATGTGGCATGAAGGCAGGTACAGGGCAGCTTCGCTCCTGCACTCTCCTCTCCCCCTGAGCAGGGAGTGTGTGCACGTGTGGGGAGACCCTCCTCAAATGAGTGCCAAAGCGCAGCAAAGGCACGTGTGGGGTGGGCGGCCGCTCGCTTAGGAGGGTCTTAACAGGATGCAGCTTCTCTCCTGCACTAATGATCTAGCCATTGCCTCCTCCCACTCTCGTGACGCCCTGGCTGTGGCTGAGCCAGGAACATGCGCACACATGGGGAGACCCTCCTCAAGCAAGTGCCGAAGCCAGGGGTGGGTTCTACTTACCTTTACTACCGGTTCGCAGCGGGGCCGCGTGCGAAATCTAACTTTTTTTACTACTGGTTCTGTGGGCGTGGCTTGATGGGTGTGGCATGGCTTAGTAGGTGTGGCAGGGGAAGGATACTGCAAAATCCATCCCCACTCCACTCTGGGGCCAGCTAGAGGTGATATTTGCCAGTTCTCCAAACTATTCAAAATTTCTGCTACCGGTTCTCCAGAACCTGTCAGAACCTGCTGGATTTCACCCCTGATTTAAAGGTTGTTCATTTGAATTATATAAACTGCACTGGAATACGGTATTGAAGGCACAAGATACATAAAAATTGCTGTTCTCTTTTTGTAGGTGATCCATCTACCAGTCCATCATTGCCAAGAGCGACTGCAAGTAAACATGTAGATGAGCAGTCTAGGAGAAACATGACTCCAAAAAACAGAGGCAAGAGGAAAGCAGACGCTTCTTCACCGCAGGACAATGAGCTTGAAGTTTGTGTTTGCTATTTTTCTCCCTCTATTTCTTTCTCCCTCTCTCTCTTTTTTAAGTCTCAGAAATTTAAATTAATGGAAAGATAGTAAAGTTAGGCAATTGTAGTCTGCGAACTGAATAATCTAATGGGAAAATTGGTCTGTTTAACTTTCTCTTTATCACTATAAAACATGAGAAATAGCTAAGCTAAGTGGGACTTAAAATAGAAACACGAGATTATTCCTTGAGGAGCATAAACGTCAAATGAAGTATTGTGATGCTAAAAGGATTTGAAAGTTCTCGATAAGGATAAGGGCAACATCTGTTGAATAAGAAATGCCAATGTTTTCAACAAAATAGGGACCATCAATCTACAGGGGTCACATTGCAGTATAGAGATTAGAGTTGATGTAATACAAATTTGTCTCAATCTCTTCGGAGGTTCATCTACATTTCTGAAGTTCATAATCTAGTCCCTCAAATGACTCAGTGTCCTCTAACAGAGTAAAATGTAGTTTGGTGGGGATGTTTACCAGAAACAAATGCCTTCCCCTGTCAAAAGTTAAGACTGTTGTAATTTTGAACTGTCTTAAGTCACTGAGTTTTTTGTTTTTTGTTTACAATAGCAAGGATGGGATGGGGTGCTTTTGAGGCACTTGTGGGGGGCGGGGAACAGCCAACCACCACCAAAATTAACTTATTACCTTTCTGCTTCTTTCCTCAGCGAGTATTTCTGTGGGACTTGGATGAAACCATCATAATATTTCATTCTCTTCTGACAGGCTCATATGCCCAAAAATATGGGAAGGTATTGATTTTTGCTGCTGTTATATTTACTGTAGAATGTATAGATTCTATTCTCTAAATTAAGCCATAGAAAGGATAAGTCTGGAATTTGAAGTCCAGACATCATAAATTTGTAAAGGTTGGGAAACACGGATCCAGAGGAATGATCAATGCTATATTCTCCCCAAAGAAAAAGTTAGCAACCGGGTGAAAATTGGTGAGCCCCTCTGCATCAAGGAAGGGCTCCTTTGGGAGGGGTGATACCATGGGTGAGATGCTCCCGGACCGGACCAGATCGCCCGATCCAGTAACGATTTTTCCCTGTGGTTCAGCGATCCGGTAGTGATCACCGCCTGGGTGTCATTATTTCCTGGTTTTAACCAGGAAATAATGTTTTTTAACTTTGCGTGCGCACATGGTGCACACAGTGCATGTGCTTCCGAACCGGTAAAGAAGGTAGGTAGTTTTCACCCCTGGGTGATACCACTGCCTCCTTCAAGAGTACTTTGTGGCCGTGCATGACAGAATGTATAGAATTTGGAGCAGGGGTGGGATTCAGCTGATTTGGACCGGTGCCCCGGTGCTATTCCATCGTATTTAGCCCCATTTTTAAGCCATGCACATGCATGCAAGCCACGTGTGCAAGCAAAGCGCATGCACGGAAGGCGCGCGCACACATTTTTGGTGCTGGGCGAATTGGTTGTTAATTCATGTGCCGCCCCCTCTGATTTGGAAGTTCCCTTGTATGAGTATATTTCTGACTTTGCAGCAACCTATCTTACAATGCCAGCAAATAGCAGTAGAATTTTTATGATCTATACAAACCTGAAAGGTTCCATCCAAGAGCGTCTGCAGGGGAAGGAAGGGGGGGGAGGTCAAGGGAAGGGGGGAGGCAATCAAAGCCCCACCCTTTTTTGTGTCACCATAAATTGAAAAAATGGTGGGCTTTGATTCCCCCATCCCCTTGGATATTACTGGTTCTGTCCCTCAGAGCTGCCTAAAAGTATTTTTATATACAGGTAGTCTTTGATTTATGATCGTTTTTCAGATTTATGACCATTGTGGCATGCCCGCAGTCACATGATCAAAATTCAGAGGCAATTGGCAAATTAGCTCATAGTTATGACAATTACAGCATCCTGGGGACATGTGATCACTTTTTGCAACCTTCTGACCAGCAAAGTCAACAGAGAAGCCAGAATCACTCAACTGCGTTACTAACTGAACAACTGCAGTGATTCACTTAACAACAAGAAAAGCCATAAAATGGAGCAAAATTCACTGAACTGTCTTGCTTAGCAGTGGAAATTTTGGGCTCAATTGCAGTCGTAAATTGAGAACTACCTGTAGATTAATAAAAATAAAACAAGTAATTCACCTGGATAACATTTGTACTTGCTGAAAGTTTCTATAAATGTGTCTTTTGCATTAGAATTTCTGATGTCTTGTTATCCCCTCAGAAAAACTCTCTGTTCTAACTTTTAGGATCCCAGTTTAGTTGTTGGTTTTGGATTAACAATGGAAGAAATGATTTTTGAAGTGGCTGACACGCATTTGTTTTTCAATGACTTGGAGGTAGGCAAATTCTGACCTTACATATCTTGGAATGTCATAATGAAATCTATTAACAAAACACATCCCGAAGCTGTTTATCTCTGTTAGTCAGGACTGCAATAGGAGTCTTGAACTTCCAAATTAGTCAATATTAAGAGACTTGTGTTATTCCAATCTTAGTTCCCTTTTTTCATTGTAATCAGTAGACTAATATCCTCCTCTTTGTTATTAGAGATGAAAAAAAGCATTAAACTCAGATCTGATTTGTCTTGCTTCAGTCCTCTAAATTGCTTTAAAGTATAATTCTGATGAGTGACATGGCTTATTGTTTTATCATTGATCATGTTATCTTTAAATGAGCATAGAGATCAAATGGAAGTCTTCCATCACCTGAAAGATTTATATTAATCCCACAGAGACAAAGCTAGCTGGTTAGGAATTCTAATCCAATAAGCAGGCATCTGATCGGGGGAAAAGTACATGGAATGCTATTGCCAGTTAGCAGAGATCATGACTGGGCATCCTAGATTTCTTTCTATTCTTTCATTACAGGAATGTGACCAAGTACATGTAGAAGATGTTGCATCAGATGACAATGGCCAGGATTTAAGGTTTGGATCCCAGGGATTAATATGGACAATACTGATACTCATATATAATGACAAAGACAAAATATATCAATGCTGAATATTTACCAATTGAGATACTGTTCTTTAGGATGACCTTTGGATTTTCTTATTAAAAAGGGAAGGAAAGATAGCAGAGTAACCATGAGCATTCAGCAACATCTAATTCCTCCTTGCAAATAAGTGTGTTTTAGAGCCTCAAAACACTTGACCGGCAGAACCAAGGCAATGCTTAGAAACAAACAATTCAGCAGGATGCTAAAAATAGGAAGTGTTGTGTTCAAGCTAAAGACATCCTTTGAAAATAGGGCAAGCGATCTAGAACAGGGGTATCAAATTCAAGGGCCGGGGGCCAGATCTGTCCTGCGGGTTACTTAGATCTGTCCTGCGGGGTCAGCCTGAGAACAGTGAAGGACCAGCCCGTGGTGCTTTTGCCAGGGAAAATGGAGCTCTGTTTTTGCTGGCAGAGGGTTGCAGGAAGCCATGGCAGCCAAAAACAGAGCTCAGGTGTCTGTTTTTGCTGGCAGAGTGCTTGGGCCACTACAGGTGCCCCAACACGAGTGACAGCGGGCTGGCCATGCCCACCCCAGCCCCCAGAGGTCAAACACAACCCTGATGCGTCCCTCAATGAAATCGAGTTTGACACCCCCGATCTAGAATCTTTGAACAATAACTACTGAAATCCAGTTTGTGAGATACATGTAACCCAAAGCTTTCCTTTTCTATTCCAGCAACTACAATTTTTCCACCGATGGCTTCAGCGGCTCAGGAAGTAACGCCAATCATGCTTCCACAGGGGTCCAAGGAGGAGTGGACTGGATGAGGAAGCTGGCATTTCGCTATCGGAAAGTACGCGAGGTCTATGATAAATACAAAAACAACGTTGTTGGTGAGTATCAGCAGGTTTTTTACACTCTTCCTGCAGCAGGCAAGTCTCTTCTATTAAAAATTCTTATCTTTTGGAAAGAACCAGAATCAGCCAGCCAGCCAATAGACACTCTATTATTGATTTGATGCAAATTATTATTATTGATGCAAATTATGTCAGTATATCATCCCAACTACCGTTTATCCCAGTCAGACCACCTATGTAGATTTCAGCTCAACTATATTATCCAAATAAGGCCATCCATGCAATTTTGGCAGGACTTCAGTAACCTCTTGAAAGGTTATTAGCATTGGTGTAACTGCATTGAAATGTTCACACTTGACATGCACAGTCATCTGGAACACAACCAAGGGATATATCACAACCTTGGTGTAACACGCTTCTCCTTGAGGGAGGTGGTCTAGAAACATGAAATATAAATAAATAAAATAAAAAATCTTTCCCAGCACAGTTCTCTTCAGCTCTTTGATTGAGTACGTTCCCAAAAGACTCCCCGTTGGCCTTGCTGGTTATAGAATTTTGGGAATTGAAGTTCACACATCACAGATCTCTCCAAGAAATGCAAAATTCCATTTTTTGTGAAGTGCCTTCAGAGGGTTTACTTTCACACAGTGCATTTTAACCACATCAAAACTATCCTCTTTTTTTAAATAAATGTTATTTTCTCCCTGTGGTAAAAAATATATCCCCACTTCCACCACTAGCCCTATGCGTATGTCATGAATTTGTGAAAGTCATTTCACAAAGAAATTTTTTAGAGAAGGGTAAGGCCGACTGGAGTAATAGGAGATGTTTTATATGCATCTGTTTATGAATTTGAACATGGTTTTGACTTATCGCAGAAAGACAGTTTGGAAAAGAAAATGTTTAAAAACTTGATGGTCTAATTGAGTATGTTAAAATTGTACTTTTCATAAAGACATCTCCGAATTGAAAAAAAAACCCAATTTGTTGAATGCAGAAGTCACAAAGTTGGTCCCTGAGACTAATAACATTTCTATTTCCTGATCAACTTCATTTATTTTTTCCCCCCTCTAGCTCTTCTCAGTCCTGAGAAAAAAGAAGCACTACAGCGATTAAGGGAAGATATAGAAGTGTTAACAGATTCTTGGTTGGGAACAGCGTTAAAATCCCTCCTGCTCATTCAGTCCAGGTACAAAAATGAGACCCCCCTGTAGCAGAATAGTTGTGGCACAGTGCCTGCGACCACATTGGTGTGTGATGAAATGTCTCATAAACAGCATAGTGTTAGAAGCATCCAACCTGAATTCTAAAGAGTTGGTCGTGTCTCAGTGGAGAACCTTCTAACTGGGCACCCAAATTTAAAGGTCACACCTAAGCAAGATAAACTAGAATTGTTTAGAATGTTGATATAACCATGGATGACCCTTGTGGTGATATACTCTTGTTTGTTCTTCTTGGAACAATTCTGGAATAGCTATTTAGGATTCTGTTCTAGTGAGCCAGCTACGGTTTGTTCATAGCTTATTAAAAGAACAAACCAGAATTCCAGATTAGCATATAACAGTGATGGCGAACCTAAGGCATGCATAGGCCAGCGTGCGCCTCTGGCCAGCCAGCTAATTTTCAGGATGTGCAGGGGGTGGGGCACATACATGAGATGCGCATGCATGCACAGGGGGTTGCTCGCATGTGCGGGGGGTGGGGGCGGAGCGGGGGGGCGCAGTGTGCCCCCCTCTACTGCCTGTTTTTGGGCCCAGGAGGCTGCAGGGAGACCTGCTAGACCAAAAATGGGTGTGAGGGGGTCACGCACGCATGCGGGGGGGTGGGGGGAACGTGGGCAGTCATGCACACATGCACAATGGGGCATGCATTGCATTATGGGTGCCAGCACGCACATGCGCTGTTGCATGCGCATGCTTTCGGCACACGAGAAAAAGGTTAGCCATCCCTGGCATATAACATTGTCTAAATTTTTCAAACCTCTAGGCTTTGCAAGGAGAAGCAATATATGTACATGCTCTTCATTCATGATTAAGAATTCTCAAATACTGGCCACTGGCCATGACTAATTGTGCCCATTGCTGCATAGGAGATTTAAATTGAGCTTCCCTTTTTGTTATTCTTTTCCTGCTGTCTAGATGTCAGTTTGGAGATTTTTTTTTCTTTGTCATTTTGTAAACGGATCCTTTACGAACGAAGGCAAATATACACCTCCCACATATATCTTCTTTTCCTCCCTCTTGTTTTCCTCTAGAAAAAATTGTGTGAATGTCCTGATAACAACCACTCAGCTAGTGCCAGCTCTGGCCAAAGTCCTGCTTTATGGACTTGGGGAAGTGTTCCCCATTGAGAATATTTATAGTGCTACAAAAATAGGTAAGTGAATTACATCAAATTCCTCTGGGTTATGTTAGGAATTCCCAGTGGGTGCAAATTGAATATGGAAAGAGGAGGGAGGGAGGGAAGGAAGGGGAGAGAGAGAGAGAGAGAGAAAGAAAAGAAAGGAAAGAAAGGAAAGAAAGAAAGAAGAAAGGAAGGAAGGAAGGAAGAAAGAAAGAAAGAAAGAAAGAAAGAAAGAAAGAAAGAAAGAAGAAAGGAAAGAAAGAAAGAAAGAAAGAAAGAAGAAAGAAAAAGAAAGAAAGAAAGAAAAGAAAAAAAGAAGGAAAGGAAAGGAAAGGAAAGGAAAGGAAGAAAGAAAGAAAAAGACTTTAATGTGTGAAACCATCACAGTCAAGTATTTCTTTGTTTTAATCATAAAAATGTGTGTCCCTTCCTGGCAGGTAAAGAGAGCTGTTTTGAACGAATTATCTCTCGATTTGGAAAGAAGGTGACCTATGTGGTGATTGGAGATGGCCGTGATGAAGAATTGGCAGCCAAGCAGGTGACTGTGGGCTTCATTCTTTTTCTCCTCTTAGTGCCCAGGATGTCTGTCGTCTGTTTCTGCCAGCTCTTTGACTGCAGCTTCTGCTTCAAATGTCAGCGTTCCAAGTAACACCCCCAACGAAAGAGAAGTCCAAGGCTTGAGTTTCCTCAAAGTTCCATTTTATTAGAGAGGTCATATTGGCACATCTGGGAAAACCCGAATCTGAAAGTTTCCAGGTTTTCCCCACCCAAAGGAAAGTTTAAGTCCCTGCCCAACACCCACATGTCCATCACATGATCCAATCAAAACACTGTCCCAACTGGAGATGCCTCCCAGTCCCAGCCTTCCAGGTGCAGGACAAGATGTCCTTGACTCTGAGAAAGGAATGTTGTTATAACTATATATCACCCTGACTCCATACAATCCCCTCTCCCAGTTTCCCACAGTAGTAAATGTGGCGGGCCTGAAGATCCAACGAAAAAGATGGCTTCCAGGCCTGACATCAGAGCTATTTAGTGTCTTGGCCACCCCTCATCCATAGATCTGAAAATACCTTCATGACTGATGGGCTGTTAAACTTTGCTTTGTTGGCTGACTCCTACTCTTGAAAAGTACAGTATTACATTTGCCCATATTAGTCAGCACCATTCAGATTACGGGCATGTATTCTTGCTGCATATAGGCGGCTGAGTGTGGTGGCTAAAATGTTGCACTTGGTTGGGGAAACCCAAATTCAAGTCCCCACGGACCAAGCAGCTAACATTGGGCTGAGCAGAGAATCTTGAGTTTCCAGAAGGACGGTGGTGTTGTAACCCGTTGGCCGTTGGCCCCTCCAGCAGCCGAATCAGAGGAGAAGGAGGAGGAGGTGGGAGTCAGGGTCAGCATCAGGGCAACCTGGGAGCTCCAAGGGGGAAGAGGGAATGGAGCTGGCAGAAAGAGACAGAGGCAGAGCCTGGGCCATCTGTCAGCCCTGAGATGGGAGAGTCAACAGCCCCCAGGTCTTTTTGCCGGGGCTGCCGGCATTCCTAATAAAGGAATCTTTTGAGTTCACATCAGAGGGTTGTCGTGTTTGGAGAGCTGGGTAGAACAGATACAGTAGAACCTTTGGTCATGACCATAATTCATTCCATAACTTTGGTTGCAAACCGATTTGGTCGTGACCCGAACCTAATTTTGGAAATTTTGACGCTTACAAAAAAAATGGCACAGAAGGGGAAATTGGCCACGCGGAAAAAAAAGAGTGAATTTTTTGGTTGGAACCCGATTTGGTCATGGGCAGAAGCGTTTGTGACCAGAGGTTCTACTGTATAGGGATATAGTGATGATGATAACAATGGCAATAAATAATAATGGAATAATAGGTAGTCTGGGATCTGAATATTTTGTGTGTTCTTCTAAGCAATCTCCTTCATTAACATAACCTTTATTGTCATTTTTTTCTGTGGGTACACATTAAAAATGAAATTGTTGCCTGCTCTCAAAAGTGTACACATACATAACACAAATAGAGATATGCTATATACATATATACGTATGTATATACCTACACCCTAACATATAAATATATGTAAATATTAATCACTATCCATCTTTTGTAGCTCAGAGTTGAACTGTGGGATCCTTGATGCTCTCTGAGTTTGGTGGTTTTCTTGCAGGGGTTTCATTTTCAAACTAGGTAACATCATCAGTTCCCTAATAATTCCTTTATTATTTCCCACCTATCTTGCCAAACTAAAGCAGACTAATTTGCACCATTTAATACTGAGATCTGGTAGGGAAGAGTCGCCTTAACTCTTTCTCCCACACTAAACTTTACTGTCTCTTGCTACTCTGGAATACATTCCCTCCATCCTGGGAATCCAAAATACATCACACTCCTGGCAACAGCGGCTGTAAATTGTAGTGCAGCTTTCCCAAAATTACAAAGTCTTCTCTGCCCCCCACCCCCACCCCAAAAAAGAGATGGGGGGGAAACCAGCATGCAGAATTTCATACCACTCACTGTGCCCTCTTTTGTGCAGAAAAAGCCTTAATTACACCACTTCCTTTGCACCCCACCTTGTCCCCCTTGGCAGAGAGATTGCCCCATTCCTCACAGGACGGTTTCTCTTCTTTTTGCAGCACAACATGCCATTCTGGAGAATCACAAATCATGCGGATCTGGTGTCCCTTCACCAGGCTCTCGAATTAGACTTTCTGTGAGGACCTGGGCACAAAGCATCTTGGCCCTGCTCCCAACAGTCACCTCGTGGCTTAAACAGGAACCAGTCTGGGGACTTTTCTCTTTCACCCAGACAAAGAAATGCAGCCAGTGGAAGTGTACAGCAGGAGGTTCTTCTCCCCCATCGCTGCTTTCCCGGGAGAACCGACAAAGCCTTGGCAACGCAGCTCCGGTGCTCGAATGGTTCTCTGTGGGTTCGGTTTTTTTTTTTTTTTTTTTTTTTTGGCAAAGGGAACTTTGGGAAACTTCCAGGTGCAGAATCTCCAGCAGCAAAGGCCTTTCTCCCTGTGTAGCCCTCTGTGGTATTATACTAAAGAAGAGAAAAGCAGTACAGTTTGGTAGAATACTTTTGCTCCATACAGACTTTTTTCAAGCTGTTAAATGGGAAAGGAAGGCAAATAGATTGTTTTTTTGTTTTTACAGAAAGCGGTCCAGGCATGTCTCCCTTCTTGCAAAGCTCAGAAATAGCACTGTTTATATGGTTTTTTTTGGGGGGGGGGGGAGATAACAAATAAGGTGTGTTGGATGAAGGGGAGCTTTTTAGTTTTTCCTACTAAGCCAGGGACCGAAAATACCCAACCATTCCCTTGAGGTACCATGGCTGTCCCCGATTCTTTTTCTAGCAAATACACCCACTTGACTAGCATGGTATATTTTTTAAAGTGAGGACAAGACTCTAGAATCTAATTGTCCCGTGCCATCCCTCTTTTCAGCACCTGCATAATTGGGTAACAAGAAAGCTCTTTTTCTTAGATCCGAGATGGCACCCTGCCCGTCCACGATAGGAGTCCCCTTCAGATGCCAACTTCCCATGCACCAAGGATAGTGTCCTTTTCCGTTCCGATTTTCTGAGGCAAGGATTTGGGTAGAACAAGGTACCAAGGAGCGGGTGAGGGTGGGCTACAGTGCTGCAAAATATATATTTTTTCAACCCCAGGGCAAAAGAGATCCCTTTAGCTCCTTTGCAGAAGTTGACGGTAGAGATAGCAGCTTGCTAATGTTTTAAGAGATGCCTCCTGTAGTTCTCCAGTTTATTTCCACTTGGCAATGGTACCTGATTTTATTCAGTACTGTAATCTCGGCTGTAGCTGGATAGCAATTTTGCATCCCCTGCATCCCTTTCTTTTGGTCGTCAACCTGGAAGCTGTTGAAATAGTAAACAGAAATGGAAGTCACCCTTAGGTTACTAAGTGGCAGACCAGAATGGTGGCTCCTTGTTAGGGAGGCAGTGGGGTATTTCCTTTTGGTGTAAGTGCATGGTAGACATTGATGGCGCAGATACTGCAACATTCGGTTATTAGAAAAAATAGTTCTCGTTTCCTTGCTCAAGGAGACACCCAGCCTTCTTGCTGCCCGGTGTTTTTTACAAATACTTTAAAAGACAGGCCTAGCAGTGTATTATTGGATGAAAATATATTCTCCCTCCCAGATCTTCCCCCCTCCCCTCTCCAGATACAGAATAGAGGGGGCCTCTGTCTGTTCAATCGCTTTCCTGCAGATTTTTATTTCTCAGCAAAAGTGTGGAAGTCATTTGCCTTGAGGGGCCCTTGCTTGACTTTGGAAATAACTCTTGTGCCTTAACTTCTTCCCGGAGTCCTGGAAACGTCAACCGTTGTGTGGAAGAGCCTCTTCCGTGTTGAAAGTTAATCTTTTGATTCTATTTTTTTAAGCAATCTCAGTCAGTGAATGTTGAGCCCCCAGGAAACTGGCTCAGAGGTGGGTTTTTTTTTTTCTAGAAAGAAGCCCCTTGCCAGCCCCTTGTCAGGTTTTGGAAACACCTTTGGCCATGTGGGAAGCTTTTGGCATCAGGTTCTGATCTTTGTAACGCCTCCTTCTCCAATATACATGGGCCGATTTGTTTCCCTAAGCCACTCAGGGCGATGGTACATTTTCTGTATTAACTTTTACAAAAGTCGATTCAGCTCGTGCACCACTGATTTTGCTGGCTGCTTTTCTCTTGGGGCTTCATAGAATTTGGAAACCAGTGTGTTGCCACTTCCTTCCCACTGTTTAGCTTTCAAGCATGCCTGGGTTTTTTTTTCTTCCTCTAATGCAAAGATGGATGAACATCACCTGAAGTAGGTGGGAGGCTGTCATCTCCCACCAAGTGTGAGAAATAGGCTGCAACTGCAATTGCATGCCGTAAGCAAAAGTAAATGACAGTTGCGGATTCTCCCTCAGGATCCCGTCAACGTCCTGGTGTCAGCTGTGCTTATAATACGGTAGTGATTGGAGGGCATTAAATGGCTATATAGATTCCTTAAACATCATGTTCTATGTAATGGCAACTGTCCTGTGAACTGGAAAAAAAAATAAAGTCTTTTATTTTCTATACAACCCCTCAATTGTTCTTTTCTTTATTTTCCCCTTTTCTTGGAAATTCTTCTCAGAATTGCTCTCAAGTTTGGATAGCTGGAGGTTTGTGATTTCTCTCAAATAAGTGAAGATCAGAAATTCTTGTTGATCTCCTGAAAATCATCAAGCTCTATGAGCTCCATGTGTCTTTTGCCCTACCTGACCCACAGGGCTTATTCAAGGTGTTCTCTGTAAGACAGAAGATAAATCTAAATCTCTTACTTTTCTTAAGTGGTGTCAGTGGGATCTTGGGCTTTGATACTTGGCTCTGTCCTTATTTTCCCCAGCAAAAGTTACCTCATCAGGCCGAGATTACTAAGAGATAGTTGCCATGTGTGAATTTAGTGAAATCAAGCGTACCCTGTGAAAAGGTATTCTGCCTGCTTTTATTTTCTTTTACTTCTTTGCCTCCAAATATGTTGTTTGCCATAAGTATAGGTATCAAAAGCTAGATGGGTGTGATTTTCTTTTTAGCTGAATACCACACAAGAATTGGATTCGGATTCTGAAACAAGGCTCTAGATAATGCTTCCTTGTTCCCAACAAACATGTCCAATTTGATCACATTTGTTTAAAAAATGATCTTAAGGCTTTGGTAACAGCAGCAATGAGTGACCTACGGCCTTTCAAATGTGTCTCACAGTACTTCCCGCCAAGGTACCACCAATTATGCAGGATCTGGGAATTCAATATTGATCCCCCATGCTTCTAAACTAAGCTTCACTCAGAATATATCTACTTAAATTATGAAATCTCATACGATTGAAGTACAGGAACAGGTAAAAATCTTGCTTTTCAGACTTTTTGGTGGCCTCATGCATTAGCCCGCAAAGAAATGACTGGATTTTGCACAAGATTAAATTCTATCAGGAACCTCAGTTACCTGTAGCCATTTGCTTTGGCTTTGCATTTTAACTGACATCTCGGTACTGAGAAGACACACTGAGCAGAGTTAAGGCAGTTATCTCAGGCACCTTATGGTTGGGGACATCCTAGTAAACCCTTTAGTTGACCCCTTTGGAGAGCTACTTGTGAAACAATTTGGCCTGTTAACATTGGAGCAAAATTTACCAGTTCTATAGCACAGATGAACAGGAACTGAAATACTAAATATTTCATAAATGGTAATAAATTAACAGTTGCACTGAATTCCCACTAAATTTGGCATTACTATATGTAAAAAAAGACCCAAAACTATAGCACAGATGAACAGGAACTGAAATACTTTATTCAGTCTAAATATTTCAGAAGTGGCAATAAATTAACTGTTGCACTGAATTTGGCATGACTATATGTAAAAAAAAATAATAAACTGGGCGACAGTTTAGTGAAAGGAGGGAGAGAGGTTAAGACTAGTGTATCCACTTTCTGAATTGAAAAGCAGGAGAGGACTTGAATTTTTTAAAATGCCAATGTATACTAAATCCTTTCCTAGAGCTTTGCTATTTCCTCCACTCCAACTTGCAATCTTCTGTATTGGAGGCTTAAATAAGTTGAATATGCACATCTCTGCCATACATATTTTTGCTGATTCCAGTCAATCTGAATCATTGTGAAAATCTAAAGTAACACTGACTTTTTAAAATTAGCCACATAAGGCATAGGTATAGAGCCAAGTCCAGAAAGAGGTGTTAGGCATGTTTTCTAAGCTTCCCTTCAAGATAACTTAGAAATTGGAATAAGGACTGTCTTCTCAAAACTCTTGAAATACAAACTCCTCTCAAAACTCTTGAACTATAAACTATTTGGGCACAGGTGGCCAAAATAGAGGGGAAGGGCTGAAGCTACTCTAGCTAATCCAGATGTTGCATTAAAGCAAAGTCTAATTAGTCTTCCAGGTATTTTGGAATTCTATTTCCATCAGTCCCCATATCAAACCATAGATAATTACAGTAAACTACCAGGTTTACGAACTTCATCTCAATGAGATCGGAAAAGTCTCAGCATCATGAACTATAGCACTACGCCAAATTCTAAACTATAGTGCATTTTCAAAGTCAGTTTATAGCAGAGGTCTTCAAACTTAGCAATATTAAGACTTGTGGATTTCAACTCCCAGAATTCTCCAGCCAGCTATGCTATGCTATGCTGGCTGGAGAATTCTGGGAATTGAAGTCCACAAGTCTTAATGCTGCCAAGTTTGAAGACCTCTGGTTTATAGTTTATGGTTTAAGGATTATGTGTTTTTCCAGATAAACTATACATCCATAGAAACCTTGATGTCATAGTTCAGATACTATGGCAAGAACTAGTTAAAAGTACAAGTGACAGTTTGGGACCTTTCTGATGGTCACATCAAAGAAAAGTGGAAGCATGTGATGTGACCAAAGGCCATTTCAACTAATTTTTTCTCATGTAACATCAGAATGCAGGCAGGTGGGCAGTCAAGTACAGTGAACTAAAGGCCTGAATTTAAAGGTATAAAGTTTGAAAAGTGCACCAGAAGTGAGAAGTATTGCAATCTACAATAAGGTGCAAGTCATAGAATCCAGAATTAGAGACATCAAAAACAACGATGTACCTATGAACATCTGAATTTGCTAGCTACATTTCCCAGCATTCTTCAACTTAGGCCCTATTTGGCCATATCTGCTGGTGTTGCTTCATATCTTTCACCCCCTGCGAAAGATTCTCTTCAAGAGGACAGATGTACAATCTCATCCTTAACTAATAACATTTCCTTCTGAGCTTATTTGGTTTAGTTTATATGGCTAATCCTGGAAGAAACATAGACATGGATTCAGCAGGCAAACTGGTACAAATGTTTTCTGAATCTATATTCTACTATAGTTTTGTCTTGGTTGCCCTAAACAACATGGCTCATAGATACATATCACCGACAGTCCCATTCTGTTGGTACCGAGTCTCCTCGGCCAAAGAGCCAGCAAAGAAGTTCTGAGAGAGTCTATACGTCCGATGGTTGATGACGGGGGTTTCTATAACCATTTGCCGGAACACAACCGCATCTCCATTCCCAGGCTCATTGCTGTCTACTTCATCGTAATCCGTAATGAGTGCAGTTTTCATAGCGGGATGAAAACACTTGTAGTAGACGCATTTCAAGAAAATGCCAAGGGCATAACAGACCAGGGCAGCTAGGAGTGCAGTGCACACTTGGGAATCCCAGCTCGAGGGAATTCTGTACCACCACCAAGAGACACTCAGGATGACGCTATCCAGAATTAGGAAAATGTGGTAAATAGCTGAGCGGTGGCGCGTTTTCCCCTCGGCCACATTGAACCAGCAGAAATAGAGGATAACGGCTACCGTAGCTCGATAAAACCACTCAAAGGTGGTATGTTCCATCAAGTCTGTCCCTTGCAAGGAGACCCAGAGAAGCATAGCCAACCAGATGACTAGGAAGTGGAGGAAAATGAAGCCTGAGAAGACTACTGCAAAGAGCGCCAACGAGAGAATGCGAGGACACATCAACAGGAAGTTCCACAGGAAGTAGAGGACCGAAGACAGGAAGGCCAACTTGTGTTTGTCCCGCAGGAAGCTGCGCAGAGTCTGGTGATAATCCAAGAGGGCCCAGGTGATACACAGAAAAGATGTGCAAATCCCAAGCACTGCAAAGAAAACAAGGGAGAAGGCAGTGGAAACAGAGATCAGGTTGAGGAAGAACCTCCCTCATTGCAAATGTCGAAAAGGTACACAAAATTATCTGCTACAATGTCCTATTTGTCAATGATTACTTCAGCTTCAACCGCAATAACACACGAGCACACAATAGATACAAACTTAAGGTAAACCGCTCCAAACTAGATTGCCAAAAATACGACTTCAACAACAGTGAATGCCTGGAATGCACTACCTGACTCTGTGATTTCATCCCCAAACCCCCATAACTTTAACCTTAGACTGTCAACTGTTGATCTCACCCCATTCCTAAGAGGTCTGTAAGGGGCGTGCATAAGTGTACCAATGTGCCTACCGTCCCTGTCCTACTGTCCCCATTTATTCGTATCCATTTCCTGTATTTATAATCATGTTTATACTTATGTTATCTTATACATGCTTGACAAAATAAATAAATAAATAAAATAAATAAATAAATAAAATCTATCCCTTGTAATTCAGGAATCGTTCAGTTATTTAAATTACTGTAATTTCTAGTGAATTTACTATTTCTTTGCACTGTTATGCAATCCTCCGTGACCAGGGGTGTCGTATCGTGACTTTTCCCCCTTCGCTAAACCAGGCGTGGGCGTGGCCAGTACATGACACACCCAGCCTGCGGGATGCAAGTTTGTAACCCTGCTCTACATTGACAGTAAATTGACATTGACAGTAAAATCAAGGAGGAACCTACATGTAGTCCTTGACTCAGGACTGATTTCTTGATGACAGTTTGAAGATTCAATCTTAAATTAATATTAAGATCTCCATTGAATTGTTACTTTGTGCGTAGATGGATAGATGGATTTTGATTTGATTTTGAACATCCTTTTCCAATTCACTGAACAAATTAACAAGGTTAATTTTTTCACATTGTTTTTCTATCTCTACAAACCCTGAATTCTCAAGAGGCTGAAGATCTGGCTATTAAAATGCTGACATCCACTGCTGGATTTTATTTATTTATTTACCAAATTTCTCCATCGCCCTTCTCACTTATATGACTGAGTGGCTGACAAATAAAATGGATACTGCAAATAGCAGGAATTTATGCCGGCAGCAGCTCACATTCCTCCAAAGCCGGCCCCTCCCAAATGGCACTCACCTTGAAATATCTCAGCTTGGTTAGTGTGTAGGATGATGTAGATCACCAGGATGAGCTGAGGTGCGCTTTCCAGAAAGGTCTCGAAGAGGCGCAAGAGACTGACATCGTGTGACAGGAAAATGGCAAAGGCCTGATGAGTCGCTGTTGCATCTTCCATCTTGCACGCCTGGAAACCTACCTTCAGGACACAGAGACACCTATGCAAGGCAACACAGAAGGCAAGATTTAAAATTATGAAACAATGCTGTGGGAACATTTCTCAAATGGCAGCCCTGGGAGACTTATTTACAGTTAGTCCTTGACTTAACAACCATTTGTTGAGTGACTGAAATTACAACGGCACTGAAAAAAAAGTGACTTATGACCAGTCCCCACATTTATGACCACCGCACTATCTCCATAGTCACGTGATCAAATTTCAGGCCCAAAAACATCCAGCAACCAGTACTTTCTCTATGACGTTGGAGGAGTATACGACAAAACTTTTTATTGTAAGATCCTAAACTATCCCTAAAAGCAGTACCTCCTAACAGTTTTGGTTGCTACGGTGTAAAAAAGATGCTGAGACTCTAGAAAGCGTGCAGAAAAGAGTAACAAAGATGATTAGGGGACTGGAGGCTAAAACATATGAAGAATGGTTGCAGGAACTGGGTATGTCTAGTTTAATGAAAGAAGGACTAGGGGAGACATGATAACAGTCTTCCAATATCTCAGGGGCTGCCACAAAGAAGAGAGAGTCAAGCTATTCTCCAAAGCACCTGAGGGCAGGACAAGAAGCAATGGGTGGAAATTAATCAAGGAGAGAAGCAACCTAGAACTAAGGAGAAATTTCCTAACAGAACAATTAATTAGTGGAACAACTTGCCTCCAGAAGCTGTAAATGCTGCAACACTGGACGTTTTTAAGAAGAGATTAAATAACCATTTGTCTGAAGTGGTGTAGGGTTGGACTAGAAGACCTCCAAGATCCCTTTCAACTCTGTCATTCTAAATTCTAACAGACTTCACTTTTCTTCTCATTCCAGGAAATATGCAAGATAAGTGTAATTAACAGGATCATTAAAATCACACATAATGCAGCCTCAAGGGCTTCTAAGCATTATTGTTCGTGCAGCCAACTGTAACTTAACCCACTGGGTTAATTCGCGTTTTGCTTTTACTTTGGCCAAGTTCTTGGCACCCCCCCCCCTGCTATCCTTGCGACTTATGACTCATGACTTATGACTTATGACTCATCCTTTTTAAAACACAGCCAACCAAGTTAGTTGGAAGCGCCTGGTGCTGTGATGCGGACTCTGGCATGTGGATAAAAAGGCACCGGAGTTCAGTCAGGTTGGCAGGGTTGGCAAAGAGTGTTTGTTTAGATAGGTTGTGTCAAGTATTCAAGGGAAAGAGCGTGTGCTGGGTGCAATTGCCCCAGTCAATGAACGGAAGCATCCCCTCCTTGCTCTTCTTACCTGTACAGGTAGCCGAGCTGTAGGACATGGAGCAGCTTCGAGGTCCGGGCGGATGGCTGGGAGAGGCCTACTTTACCGGAGTCACTTCGGAACCAAGCCCAGCTAAAGAACTGGGTCGTCAAGGAGGAGAGGAGCAGCAGCCCCAACACCAGCCCGCCCCACTGCAAGTGGCCGGCTCGGAGGTAGCTGGCAGCCACCCAGACATCGGCCCCCAAGTCCAGCAGGAAGGCCAGGGTGCCCACCAGGGCAAAGGCCAGGTCCAGAAAGCGAAACGGAGGCGGCTGGGGAAGGCTGCAGCCAGGACCGCAGCCGGTCCTAGCCATGGTCCCCGTTGGACAGCAGGGAAAAGGGCCTCGGGAGGAGGTTCCTCAGGCCTTGGGCCGCCCGCTTTGGTTCCTCCGGAGCAGTTGCAGAACTTCGCCTCGCCTACCGCGGGTTGCCGGGAGGAGCAAAGCTCCGCTGTCCGCTAAAGAAGCGCAAAGTAGGAAACTTCGCCGGGATTCCCCCCCCCCACCTTCCTCTCAGACCCCACCTCTCAGGCTCCCCTCAGGCCTTGCAAACGCCCCTTCCCCGCCCCGGGACGGACTATTCCCGTCCCTTTTTGCGGGGAGCCGGTCCGTGCGCCTCCTTCTCCGACCTGGAGGGAGCGAGGAAAGCGGGGTTTCTCCTCGCCTCCTCGACGGCTCGGAGCGGGACGCACGGGCCGCTTGCATGGCTTCCCCCCTTCCCCCCACTCGCTTCTCCCGCCGCCGGGCCTGCTTTCCCCGGAGGAGAGGCGGGACCCAGTGGGGGAGAAAGCGCAGCCCGTGACCCGCCCGGCACGGAAGCGGGCCTCGTTTCTCGGCTTAGAAGGAACAGGCCAAGAGGATAGCCCGCCTTCCTCTTAGGAACTAGGGGAGACATGAGAGCAGTCTTCCAGTATCTCAGGGGCTGCCCCAAAGAAGAGGGAGTCAAGCTATTCTCTAAAACACCTGAGGGCAGGGCAAGAAGCAATGGGTGGAAACTAATCAAGGAGAGAAACAACCTAGAACTAAGGAGAAATTTCCTGACAGTTAGAACAATTAATCAGTGGAACAACTTGCCTCCAGAAGTTGTGAATGCTCCAACATTGGAAGTTTTTAAGAAGATGTTGGATAACCACTTGTCTAAAATGGTGTAGGGTTTCCTGCCTAAGCAGGGGGTTGGACTAGAAGACCTCCGAGGTCCCTTCCAACTTTTTTATTCTATTCTATTTCTATTCCTCCTCCTCCTCCTCCGTCTGTTTACCCCAAGACGGGTTGCCAGGACCGTCCTGAAAAGGGAGTGTCGAGCCTGGGTCGACGCACCTTTCACACCCCGGGGTTGCCTTGGCACCATATGCCCAGCTTGGCAGAGGATTTTTTTTTTCTTTTGGTTTTCCATTGAGGCAAATGACTTTTTTTCTTCTTCTTGCATTGAGGCAAGTATTTTTTTTTTTTTTTGCATATGTGGCTGTGGTGCAAAAGATAGCCGGAATAATATATTTGATTTAGGCTTCGGCCTTGTGATTCAGCTTTGTGATATCATCAGGCGGCTTTTTGCAAGGAGTGGCAGAAAATACCCAAAATCCAGGCTTTCCTCTTGGGTCTGTACAAAGAAGGCTGTGCCAAGTGTTAATGTAGGATGTCTGTGGAGATTCTCAAGTCATCCAGGTCATGGTTGTCCCAAAGGTGCTTTTTCAGAGCTGAAGAAGCTTCTTGGGTGAGAAGCGAAAGGTCTTCAAAAACAAACCAGAAAGTCCAGTTGCCTCTTGAAAAAAAGCTACATGTTAATGTAGGAGTTCCTACCCATTAATTTCCCCCTCCCTCCAGTTTATTCAATTAAGCATAGTTAAATTACAGAGATGATTGGCTGTGTGCACACACACACACACACACACATGTAGTCCTCGACTTGCAACAGTTCATTCAGTGACCATTCGAAGTTACAACGGCACTAAAAAAAGTGACGTGACCATTTTTCACACTTATGATTGTTGCAGCATCACGTGATTTACATTCAGAAGATGCTTGATAATTGATTCACATTTATGACGATGGCAGTGTCCCTGGGTAATGTGATCCCCTTTTGCAATCTTCTGGCAAGCAAAGTCAATGGGGAAACTAGATTAACCTTAACCACCATGTTACTAATTTAAGTGTTTCACTTAACAAATGTGGCGAGAAAAGTCATAAAATGGGGAAAAAGGTCAACAAATTTCTCGACATAAATTTTGAGCTCAATTGTGATTCGTAAGTTGAGGACTACGTGTATATAGAGAGAGATACAGATAGATAGAGATAGGTTTGTGGAATAGGAAGCCATAAGCCACAGCTAACAAACCACAATTTTAGCTCAATTACAATGCTTGTTAAGTCAAGGACTACCTGTAGGTATTTATGAAAAGTTTGAATTCCCAGCAGGAATAACTGGATTAGGTCAATTGCAGACCTTCTTGCTAAATGCTTTCTCGTGCATACTGATGTATTTATTCCCTTTTTCATAGATTGAGTAATACTTTAAAATGCCTAATTTAGAACTGTTGCAAGACCACGGGCTCTCATGACACTTACTTTCATTGTTTTCAATTGCTTATTCTGAGTTCTTTTGACTCATGCAGTTTGACGCATACTGGAATTTTAAAAGTTAATTCCCTCAACTCTTTTGTTTCCTTTTTATAAGCCCTCAAAACACATTCAAGGCTAAAATCCTTTGAAGACATAGTTGGAGTTAATAAGATGTCAGGAAAATATGCCTGGAACTGCACTGTTTCTATGGAGAACAGATCATGTTTTATGTTATATTTATGCAAAAATACTGAAAATCCCAAAGGTTCCAAAACCTCAAAGCACCATTGTAGTTCCCACATAAATTACCAATAGTCAAAATTGGTACTCAAAAATATTTGAAGATCGATTATTTATTTATTTTGGAGCATTGGTATGTCCCCTCATCTCAGTTTTTATATTACATCTTTTTCTTTAATTTGACAGTCAAGCGGACTGGAACCTAAGTCAAACCAACTTTTTCTGCCCTATATGTAAATATTATTTTCAGGTTCCAGGAAATCTTAGGTTTGTTTTGTCTCGTCTCTATGAAAACTTGAAAAAACATTAAACAATTGCTGTGAAAAGGCTGATCCTGAATCCTCCTTTTAAGTTCCTCTATTTCATGTAGAATATTAACACCTTTATTGTTTACCCTAAGCCATTTAAGTTCTATTAAGTCAATAAACCTCATATTTCTGTGTCTGTGTTAAATTGCTGAAGTTAAAAGATTGTCTGCTCCAGCCACTGTAAAGAAAAACAAGAGACCCCGAATTGAATTCCAAATTGAACCATGGGCCTAAGCAGGGGGATTGGACTAGAAGACCTCCAAGGTCCCTTCCAACTCTGTTACTCTATTCTATTCTATTCTATTCTATTCTATTCTATTCTATTCTATTCTATTCTATTCTATTCTATTCTATTCTATTCTATTCTATTCTCTGTACAAGGCCTGCCTTTCTATTGAGGTAAAATTCTGTGTCATAAAACACTGCAAATCTTCCCTTATTGCTTTTATGGCATTGTAGACATGGGATAAAATAGGAAATGAAACAAAAAACTGAGCATTGAAAATCATGAGTCATGTCCTGGGACTCACACAGTGCACTTTGTGCATGCATGCAGACTTTGTACATGCATGCAGACTTCGCGCACCTAACGCACTTGCGCACAGCATTCAAAATACAGCAATTTGAAGCTCAGCTGCTTACCTTCTAAGGCAGCCCTGGTATGTAGAACAGCGGAGCCATGGAAATCAGCTGTGTCGCGTGAATCAGCTGAGCCAGAAAGAAGGAAATATAGGACAGGATAGAGCAGGGGTGGGGGGGCGAGCCAGCTGATTGTTGGAACTACCGGTTCGCCCGAATTGGTTCGAATCGGGCAGCAGTCCACTACTGGTCACAGGTGGCTTACAGTTCTAAAAATATAACAGTCTACAACCTAAAACCAACCATATTGCAGAGCTACTGTCTATCTAAGTGGGCTTCTCAACAAAAGCTCTCTAGAAGAGCAGGTTTACTCCCTTCCTAAAAGTTAACAAAGTTTCGTATAAGGAAAATTTCCCCTTAATCTCAATTTAGGGCAGTAAAAACCCAAACAATTAAACAATCTTTTGAAAATTTATTGAATCTGTGATTCCAAGGTGCCCTCAGCAGAAGATAAAGATTTCCAATCAAACTATTGTGTTGATTTACACACATTCATTTTCTACACATGTGCAACTGAAGACATTGGCATAAATGATAACTCCACTGAGTTTTCAGTTGAACCTGTTTCACTGAATCCAGTTCTTTATAGTGTTTGGGTATCAAATCAAGAATTCCAAAATGTCATTTACTCAGCCTGGAGTGGAGATGTAAAATTGGTATCAGCCAGGGGTGGGTTCCCGGTGGTTCGGCAGGATTCGGGGCGATCTAGCCAAGGATCGCCGGAATTCAGCGAACCCCCAAATGCAACCCTTGGCTGGCAACGCCCATCCCTCCCCTCCCCTCCCCTCCCAGGAGTCTCCATGCGGCCCGTTCATCATTCCAGGTAAATGCAGGGACCATGCAGAGGGTTTGGGAGGGCAAAAAACGGGCCTACCGGAGATTCCGAAACAGGCCTGTTTCCGGCCTCTGGAGGAAGCTGTTTTCACCCTCTCAGAAGCTCGAGGAAAGCCTCTGGAGCCTGGGGAGAGTGAAAAATGCCCCCCGCCTGCTGTGGTGCAGGTGGCTGACTAGGCCATGCCCACCATGGCCATGCCCACCCAGAAACGGGGCAGCGAACCTGTTGGTAAAGGATCTGAAGCCCTGGTATCAGCAACGTATTGATACCAGCAATTTCATGTGGATGTTAAAGAAGAGGAGTCCACGCTCTGGGACATTCCATTAGAACCTCTCCTCTTTCACTAACATCAGTTTGAAATACCCTTTTATGCCACTGCAGCATAACGTCCCAATCCCTAACTCTTGAAGTCATAGCAACGATTATCTTAGATTAGAAGCTTTGCCACCTAAGTGTGTGTTTGTTTTTTTCCAAGGGAAACCTTGCACCATCCTAATGCAAGAAAAATAATAATTTTGATCTGATGATGATGAAGTTCAGTTGAGTTTGCAGTTCAAAAATTCATCAGAAATGATGGTCCAAATTATCAGGATGCCGTCCCCTGTGACTGTCACTACCTTCTGTGTTTCTTCTTTGCTCCTGTGGAATCCGCATGGTGCTATTTGTGGCCCAGCTTGCTCAAGATGTCGAAGAGGCCTAAAGTAAGGAGACCCATTGTAGGGCAAAGTAAGAAAATGTCCAGAATTGGGGTTGCAGCTGCAGCACTTCTGGCTATAACACACTGATTGTATTTTTCAAAGTCAACTTCTCTGATGGCACAGATGTGATCTGTTTGGCAGCTATCATTGCAGACCGAGTTGTCGTACTGCACGGAATTATACCGGTAGTACTTCTGGAGCTGGCCTTCATCACTCATAAGCTTCTCCAAGAGCAGATGCATGGAGCGAACAGAACCATCCGGGATCCCGTATGCCTCTGTCAGGCTGTATTCTTTCTTCCACTCAGGAGTACCCATGTTAGCATGGGTGAGGTTTAAATAGTAAGTTACTATATCCTAAAAAAAAAAAAAAAAAAAGGAACAGAAAACATTTGGAAGAAATACTAAGAAATCTGTTAAAACTGATCAAGGTGAGCTACCAGATTCAGGCTGCAGAAATTCACACAACTATGCAATAGCAGCAAAAACATACAGAGAACTCAACTCTTTGGTCCCATCTACTGGACATTTACATTTTTTGCAGCCTGATGTAGTAAACTTAATAATGATGGAAGATAGTGTGTAGGAGAACAGGCAGAACTGCGGGTAGAGTTAAATACATCATCATCTTAGAGTCATTGCATTCCCACAAGTACTCTAAGTCCACCCCTCCTGAATTCTTATCCGGGGCCAATTCATACTGAACCAGATTCTTGTGAATAAGCTTGAATATGTAACCCAATGGTGGTCCTGATTCTTTGCGCCTGCCAGATAGCCATTATATTTCCTTTGCCCTCTGTCAAGGCAGTCAAAAAGGAGATCCAATTCACTTTCCACCTTTCTTCATTTCACTTTCCTGGGCTGTAGCAACCAGGACAACTAACACAACTAGGTTCTCCATGGCAGGATGCTCAGTCAGTCAAATAAACTAACATTGCATTTCAGAATTTTTTGAATCAGGCCGTAATCCTTCTGATGGTCAGCAGGATCCTCATGACTATTGCTCGGCTCTCTACAGCATCTCCCCTGTTCCTTCCCAAGGCTGTCAATATGAATAGGATTCAAGCAAGTCACAGGAATCCAACTCAATTGGGACCATATAGAAACCTCTAGTGGGCAAAATAACTTGCCCTCAGTGGCTACATGGATCACCTCCGGAGCCGGCACCCTGATTTCTTGGAGACAAACATCAATAAATGGAATTCTCTTTCTACCTTCACGAGCAGAGTGCTACGGTCGTATTTAAAAACACGGATGCCAGGGTTGTTGGCTCCATTCTGCACACCTGGCAAGCTTGTCTTCCAAGGTGTAATTGCTGGAGCTAAAAATATGACACTGATCGGGGAATCTGAAAGAGAAGACAAACTACGTCGGGAATTTTATCACACACACACATAGACACACATTTTATTTTGAGGACTGATTGATGTTGTCAGTGTTCTGACTTAGGCTTCCTGATACAGTAAAAGCACACAATGAGTCCCAAAAACCTTCTTATTATGGCTGTGAATTCTGCTCATTCAGAGCCTGTTCATTCTCAATCTGTTCATTCACAGATGAGTCCCAAATAGTTGTAAAGAGTCCAACAGACGTCTGCCACAGTTCTTCTGATAAGGGTGATAAACACCCACCTTTATCTCCCTTGACACGCTGTCAAGACCTAATTGCCAATTAACTGTGCAAGGCCACACAGAAACACAGAGTCAAAATAGAGCTGCAGTTGTTGCATGAACAACAGTTGCTTCCTGCAAAGGCCCACGTGCCTTTGCTTCTCCTTTATGTCTTATGGGAGGGGCCAATCATCTCCAAGCCCTACTCCTGAGTCGACCCTTTTGTTTTAACTGTTCTTGCCTTCTGGCAGCTCTGCGCATGCGTGCACTGGGAACAGGCTCCCCCTGTTCCTCTGCCTCGCTGATGTCCAGCTCTGGAGGCTCTGGAGTCCACACGTAACTCCCAGACGGCCCTGGCCCCAACTCTGCTTCTAACGCAGAGCCCTCGTCCAATCCTTTCCCAGACTTCAGGATTGGCCCATGTTCCTCCCCAACCTCCTCACTGTCTGACTCTGCTGCCAGATCCGCAGGCCACCGGCAGACCACAACAGTCAGTTCCTTGCCAGACAGGATATAAATCCATGATGGAGCAAGGAGTGATATGCAGACTGGAATAGTGGCATTCAAGTCCCAACGATGTGTCAATTGGCAGATGAGACAAGGAACTGCCTTTGGCAATGCAAAACTTGCCATCACTTTTGGGGCACCCCCTCTATCTTAAATTAAATGGGTAGGGATTGGAAAATATGCTCCATTCAATTATGGCTCTCCTTTTGTGGAATATACTAATTGCTGGTGGATTCTGACACAGATCTTATCCCTGGGCAAATATTATTTTATTATAGGCTTTTTTGGCAGCTAATGTAAGGTAACTGGAAATTTTGTTGAATAACAGAATAACAGAGTCAGAAGGACCTTGGAAGTCTTCTAGTTCAACCCCGGCAGGAGATTCTATGCCATTTCATATTGTCCAGTCTCTTTTTAAAGAGACTGCTAAATTATATGACATTTTTTCAGTTGTCAGACACATGACATCTTTAGATAGTTGCCAAGCTCCCAGTAAAGTCCAGTCCCGTTATTTGCCTTCCTATTAAGTACTTTTGCCCCATAACCCTGTTGCTCTACAGACTGGAAGACATCAAGAGAATTCCAGAGGACGTACCTTTGTTATCATAGAACATTCTAAAACTATCCGTATGGTGATGCCCAAAAAATTGCGCAGCAATTACAGCATGATGTTTCTGAATGATTTCTGTATATCTTTGATTGAAGTGTTTTCGGAACCAGGGTTTGCCTCGTTTCTTTTCAAAGATGCCAGGAGGAACATGCCCAATAATAAAGACCTGGGATAGATCAGAGAAGGGATAGTCAGGGGAAAAAGTGACATACTAAAGACTGTGGGATACGGTTTCCTAGCCATCCCCAACCTGATGCGCTCTCATGATCATCAGCTAGCCTGATCAATGCTTTGATCAGTGGTGGGACCAGAACTGGCTCCAAATTTCTGCTTTTCCCAATCTCCTCTCTCAAGATATGTTCTCTCAGCCTATATAGACCTGAAACTCCTGTTATAGAAATTTTAAAAAATAATCTACAGCTTGTTGGCTTCGATCTGAATAGGTTTGGTACAAACCCTTCTAAACTGCACAAGGAAGTTGGACTTAATGGTTTCCAAGGCTCTTTGTAGATCTTACAATCTAGGATTCATACTCTCTTTGGCTAGATTCATTCATACCATGCTAAATCGTAAAACGGTTTAGTTTTATTTATTAAATATATATATTATAAAATGCTTATCCCATTTTTTATTATTAGAAATCAAACCGTGCTTATGCCTTGGCATGTAATGTAACCCTAACTAATTATGGTTTAAACCATGGATTGTGACTTAATTATGTATGTATCCTTTAATTCCTTCTTGAAATCATGACATTACGGAATTGTGTTGACATTCCAGAGATATATCTTTGACAATCGCTTCATAGTGATGAATGCATTTTTGCAGTTGAGTTGAGACATTACCCTGATTATAGTTCTGTTCCAAAAAGGCTTAGAAACAGTGGTGGGATTCAGCCGGTTCGCACCAGTTCAACAGAACCGGTAGCTAATTTTTTGTGGAGTTTGGCGAATTGACTGAATAGCGTGCCACACCACACCTGGCCCTGCCTCGCCCCACCCCTCCCAGCCAGTCCTCGCCTTGCCTCCTGGCTGTTCACCTCGCCTTCTGGCCACTTGCTTACCTGGCATCCCAGCTGCTCGCTCCCTGACCTCCCGGCTGCTCGCTCACCTGCAGTCCAGGCGGGCGAGTGGCCAGGAGTCCAGGCAAGCAGCCAGTGAGTGCCCAGTGAGGAAGGTCCAGGCGAGGTGAGGCTGGGTGGGACAAGGAATGGCTGGGAGGGGAGGGGTGAGGCGAGGCGAGGCAAGGCGCCCCTCAACATGAGTGATGTCGAGTCGATCATGCCCACCCAGCCACGCCTACCCAGCTGGTCATTAGGGCAGAGAACTGGTTGTTAAATTATTTGAATCCTACCACTGCTTAGAAGTATTATTTAAAACAAGAAAATAAGGCAGCTGAAAGAAACCTTTTCTCCCGTTTCCGATGCCTTGGTCAACAGAGTTTGCAGCCACTGGAATTGGCCTCCTGGATCCTCCAGACTCATGGACCGATTATTCTTTTCATAGTAGAGATTGGTGTTGAGGACAATTATTCGCCTCCTTGCTCCAACACCAGGCAGCAATTGACTGTAGAAAGCACCTGCAAAACAGTCAATAGGTCAGTTTGGACCAGAGAGCGTCTGGTAGGAAGCAGTTAATTTGATTAACTGGATCGTTGGGCTACTAACTCCAGTTCGTTTCCATACAGCCCCTTATTTAGAATCAGAGGAAACATTTTTTTGGGGGGGGGCAAGTGCAATCTGCCATCACATACCTCTTTTGAATGTCTGTATGGAGGCCTCATCAAGCCAAGCGCGCCATAGGTCTACTGTTACATTGTAGATCTTGTTCTCCTCAGCTGGAAACTGATTTTTGGGGTGGAAGTCATGGTTGCCCATTGCTGGATAGACCTGAGTATCTGAAGGAAGCAAGAAAGAATATAGCTTGGTAGAGAATGGTATAAGAAAGAAAGCTGTCCCACAGTAGGGAGAAGCAAATCACACATCTTTTGTCTTAGCCATCCTAGATTGATCTGATGCTAAGCGTAAAACTTTACATACAAATCTGAATGGTGGAGTTCACAACGAGATCACATTATGGTTTCCTACGATGCGTGGACTCAAAATTACTTTTTCCATCAAAATCTGAAGACGGGTACCAGAGGTGGTATACCTCGGCACAGAGTAATTACAACCAGTGTAACTTTTATCTAACAGGGATGCGGTGGCTCAGTGGCTAAGATGCTGAGCTTGTCGATTGAAAGGTCGGCAGTTCAGCGGTTCGAATCCCTGGTGCCGTGTAATGGGGTGAGCTCCAGTTACTTGTCCCAGCTTCTGCCAACCTAACATTTCGAAAGCATGTAAAAAATGCAAGTAGAAAAATAGAGACCATCTTTGGCGGGAAGGTAACAGCATTCCATGCGCCTTTGGTGTTTAGTCTTGCCGGCCACATGACCATGGAGATGTCTTTGGACAGTGCTGGCTTTTCGGCTTTGAAACGGAGATGAGCAGCGCCCCCTAGAGTCAGGAATGACTAGCACGTATGTGCAAGGGGAACCTTTACCTTTACCTTAACTTTTATCTGAGCCTATATCAATTTACAAAATGTGGACCTAGACAAAAGAATCACCAAACAAGGAGATCAAGTCATGGATTGAAACTGGCCATCAGATGGTAAATTTAAATTTAATTTCATCAGATGGTAAATTTATGAAGTTATGGAGCTGAGCATATGGAAAGCCAAAGCAAAAAGGATTCTGAAACATAGTGAACACGTACATATTCTATATCTCAAATGAATCTCAACTTTGGCCACTTTAAGATGTGTGGACTTCAACTCCCAGAATTCTTTAACCAGCATGCTGGCTGGAGAATTCTGGGAGTTGAAGCCAACACATCTTAAAAGTGGCTAAGGTTGAAAAACATTGCTATATCTGGAACATCAAGCAACCATATGAACCCTTAGCTAGGATTTCATATGCTGTCTGCACCAAGTCATACTATGGAGAATGGGCTACATTTCCCCCCCCTAAGGAAATATACCGGCATATGTACATTCTTTCCATTATCCTGAAATAGGAACATATTTCTTGGAGAAACCTGAGAGCAGAATATATACAATTTTGTCTGCTTAGGCAACATATTCTCAGTAACCTTCAAAGACGAACGTTCTGTTATTGTCTTCCACAATCTGACACCTCTGTGATGGCTGGGAATGTTGAAATTTGCAGTCTCAAAACATTTGGAATAAAGCAGAATGGGAAAGTTATTCCGCTCCCACTGCTTAGTACTAATTTAGACTACGAGTTTTTTCTTTCCAAAAGTACACTTTACACCTAACTTTTGGAACCCCATATAATCTTATTTTCAGGACAATGAAGACCATATGAAAGTAAAATACGTATGATTTAATTTAATTAACCAGGAATATGAAATTGGCTAGTAAGCAATCAGTATGTTTCTGTTGCACATAATATATTTAAGCCAAATAGGATAAAAATCATCATCTTCATCATTGAAATATTTTTTCAATCAATTTTTCTATTAAAGTGATATCCAATATATTTGCAACCATGTAGAAATATTCAAATCCTTCCCTGTTTTCCAAGATCTTGCTGCTCTGTGACTGGCTGCTGCCAGCAAAACAAAAATTAATATTTTTAATGCTCTAAACATCATCTCATTTTAATAATAATAATAACCTAGTCTAAACATCTGGCTGACTGTAGCAACTAACCATAATAATGGTGATTTAATAAAAAAATTGCACCAGAACAATTGAACAACTTCACAAAACCATCACATGTGTACCCTTTTCTCTGTGTTTTCTCTAATACATAGGTGTTAACAATAAATGTATCATGTTAACTTTTATACAAAATGTAAAAGGCCGCATCTGGTTATGGCCTTTTACAGGCCTTAGTTTGCTATTGCCCACTTATTCTAGCATTTTGTACCTGGAAAGACATCTCTGATCAGCTTAGTTAGCTTTTCTATTATTTCCAACACGATTTTATCTCCCAGCTTTTCATCTGGCACATGAGGAGTATCATCTCTAGAAAACAGCAAAAAACACATTCCAGTGAAGCCTACAGATACTAGGCATAAACCTAGATAAGCTACATATAAGAAAGAATACAATAAGTGTACAAACCAGGTCTCAACTCTGATAGAAATTAGCCTAACAGGTGATTAGGTTAAGAAGCAGGGAGATAAAAGGGATTGAAATCTACAAAGACAGATATGTAGATATTCCCGTCCATTATCTCTGTTTTATTCCCAACCTCATTAAAGCTTTTTATTTCCATCACAGGTAACCTGCAATTATGAGTAAGTAGCATACAGATTTAATAAATAAATAAGCAAACGAAGAAACAAGCTATCTCTCTTGAACTAACATATTCACATATTTGCATAGGAATCCTGAATCCTGAATCCTGAAGTTGAGTAAGAGAATGAATGAACAGTTATTCTTGAATGGTTAGTCAGCTAAGCAGTTAAATAAAAGTTTGTTCTGTTGTTTACTACAAGGCATAGGACTCATGCTTTTTTTTTTTTTTACCCAGTCCAAAGAATGAAGTCTGGATCAGGAAGAATCTTCTTCATGGCATAAATAGAAGAATTGATAAGAATCCAGGGTGCGTCACACAAGTAATCACCCCAGGTTCCTGGACTGATCACTGGCTGCGTGCCAGCTGATGGACACACCTTCAAGGGATCTGTGGACTTTTGGTACTCTGGGTCAAGATGAAGGTCTGAGATATGCCAGAAGAAACCTGCATCAGCAGACAGAAAATTCACAATAAAATTGCTCAATATTTGTATTCACCAGAACCAAGGTTCCTTATTTCAGACAGCAAAATGTCTAGGATTGTTCCTGTGCAATTACAAGTTTTTCCCACATTTGCCAAGCCCACCCTGCAAAACTATTCCTTTTTTTTTTGTCTTAAACCAAAGGCAAGCAACTTTTTTTTCTTGGATTTTGAGTGGTATGCCTGAGCCGCCCTCCCAAAATTAAGTAGCACCATAGTCAAGAAATGGGTGGGGCAACGACAACCCTAAACTTGGCTTGATTTATGTGTGGTTCAAATGAGTCCAATGGACTGAGTTAATTATAAACACAGATCAGCTCCTTAAAAGGAAGACACATGTCCAAAGGGAGTCTCTGCATACCAAATATAAAGCATAAAATGAGTAGAAAATATTAATGTTTGGAAATAAATCTTTAAAAGGTTCAGTTTTGCCAACTAAATGGCAGTTGCCAACAGCACATAACTTAGATGGTTTCTCTGCATCTGATCTGCTAGAAGAAAGGATATAGCTAAAAGCAAATCGATTAAACAGTGAATATGATTACTTCTGTGTAATGTTCCTCTTCTGTCATATTAAAACAACAATTTAGTGGCAACTCTTGAAGAAGCTCCTAGGGTGGTGCCCATATCCTGTGCTAGAGACTTAAGGGTTGCCTCATGAAACTTATCATTAAATGCCATTCTTTTAAACAGACAACCTCCCAAATAAAAAAACTGGAAAATACCTGAAGCTCCAATTACATTCCTGCAATGCATCAGTAGCAATAGAATCTTCCAAAAGTCCATTTTGGTTTTGTGGCTAACAAGCACCGGAGATCTGCTTTGTCTTCTGTAGGTGCAGCTGTGGCAATCCGTCAGCCGTTTTATTCTCCACCCCTATAACTTTGACTCATGCCTTACTGGAGGAACTGACTTGGCATCAGAACTTGGCATCTCTTCCAGTTTAGCAGAATCCCTGTAAAATATTTCAACAGTGTGTTTAACTGAAGGAAATATGTAGCTGAGATTGTTGGGAGGAGGATCAACCTTTATATTACATCTGCGTGCCTTCAATCTGTTACCAAGGACTTTTGCAAACTCTTTGTTGACGTAGCAGGATGGAACAAGTTTATTTTCTGGCAGAGAAGTTTTGGTGGGTGGGGAGGGATAGGTAAATGTTCAGGTTCTCTGCCAAAAACTGCATCAAACAGTCCAGAGTGATCTAACTTGTTTGGAAGAAAAACTCTTGTGGTTGCTGAATGAAAACAAGATTTCTAGAGTGTTACAATTGTTATTCCACCCCAAGCCATTTTAAAATAAAAGTGCTACAAATACAAATAACAAATATTGACTTTGCTTACTATTTATTTATTTCTCACATTTACTATATTTCTAAAGAACACAAAGCATACACACCTTGAACATACCTAATACTCCTTCCTCCTCCTATTTTCCCTACAAGAGTTATATAGATTTGGGACAGAAGCTATATACAGGTTGCTGCTTGAATTAATTCCATGAAATTTTATTTATTTATATAGTCCTTTCAAAATTGATTTGGGCAAGGAACAGATCAATTCAGGAGTTCACAACATGGCCCGCAGTCTATCACATCTGGAGGAAACCAGGTTGGGAGGCAATTTCTAAATCTTGTTTAGCAGTTTACTCATTTATCAAAAATCATCCCTAAAGTGCCATTTGCAACTGACTTTCTGAAATGTAAAATTTGGTTGCATCTTGTTCAGGCTTTTCCTGGGTGCTGGCTTGCAGCTGTTCACTTATCCTGGCACATCTGTATCTTTATTTCAACAAAGAGATCAGTGCAGGAATGTTTCAGAGGCTTTGCTCGCAGGGAAAGATGCAGTTCTAATCCTCGCATCTGAAAGAATACCCATGGGGTATATTAAAAAAAAGCAGGTGCTAAAAATAGGTGTTTTGTGCTGAAACCTTTTCAAACCTTTGCAACACTGAGATAAAAAGGAACAGTCTAGAAAGTTGGGAAGGACCAGGAGAAATTTCTACAAATTGGTGTAGGTGGATGGCAGCTCCTTTCTTTATAGACAACTAGCTGGATGCCCATGCTTCGCTCCGAAACTATATGATTCAGGCGTGATAAATTGACACATAGAGCCTGAAACTTAATGTAGAATGTGTAACTCCACAGCATCAGAGCGTGTTAATATAAGGCAACTAGCAGTTGGAACAGAGGGGGAGGGGGAGTAAAATGTCCCAGCCCACAGGCTAGATAAGTCACACCCTGGCCATGCCCATGCCCGGTTTAGCGAAGGGGTAGCATCAGAGTGCGTTAATATAAAGCACCTGGCAGTTGGAACAGAGTTCCTTTCAAGTGGGGAGGGGGAGTAGAACGTCTAACTCCTTAGCATCAAAGCGTGTGAATATAATACTATATATGAAATACTAATGATCTGATGGTCATATCGAAAAATCCTTTCTTAGTGAGCACCTAGAAGCCAAGAGGAACATACGTGCCAAATTTTAAGTTTTTAGGCTTTACCGTTCTGGAGATTTCGTGATAATGTGTGAGTGGTTTTCGCTTTTATATATATAAAGTTGAGACATTCCTCAATTTTATATTTAAAAAGCAAATTTCATTAATCATGGGTTTCATCCAGCGAGACTTACAACAGACCTTCATATCCTCATGTAAAAGATTGAAGAGTTCTACCAGGCTTATCTGAATCTAAAAAGTGATAACCCTTCAATTAATGAAGGTTCGTTCATAAAATTAAAAGTGCTTCAGTTCTGCAGATACTTTCGCTTTTCAAAAATGGTATGGCCAAACGCCAGGGAAATTGGTAGCCATGGCAGAAGGATATGTTTCCCATTAATAAACAAAATTTCCCAAATAAAACCTGAATGCCAGTACAATCTTACAGGCACTTCAGCTTCTTTCCTATTTTAAGGAAATAGCCCATCCGACCTGGCTGGGGGTATAAAAAGAGCTGAAGAAACTACCTATCTATAAAGAGATCAGTTAGCTAAAGCTAAAACCGTTCACTTAATAAATTCCCTAATTTCCCCCAGAAATACAATTCTCAGAATATCAATTTCATCTGTGTGCCTCCTGAGAATTCTGGGAGTTGTAGTTCCGGAACTACAGTATTTTTTGCATGCGCCACTCTAGCTTCTCTCTCTCTTTCTCTCTCTCTCTCTTTGCTAGCTTTCTGCTCCAGGCCCGCCCCTCAGAGGGCCAGCCCCTTTCGGTTTCCCCATCCATCGATTGGTTGGGAGAAAAGGAGGAGGTGGGAAAAGCCGGGGGAATGACCTATCCCGAGCGCCCGTGTGGGGAAAAAACGCGCGAGGGCGAAAGCGAGCTGTTCGTGGGGGGGCGAAAGCCGGAGTTGAGCGGGAAGTCTTTCCACGCGTGGGTCTTCCTATTTCTGCAGCATGTGGTCTGGTCACGGTGAGGGCGGATGGCGCGTTCTTGTATGCGGGAGTTCCGAAGGCCTTCCCCTTTTTTGGGGGGGGGAAATGGGGGAGAGCAACTCCCATCACCCACAGCCTGCACGGCTGTGCCTCATGGGAGTTGTACTCTTAAACTATTTTTCTTCTTTCGTTTGTCGCCATGATTACATTAAAAACGATGCCACTTATTTATTCGTGGTAGATTGCAGCCCATTTCACGTGTGTGATCCTAGGTATCTTACAGGAAAATAAATTTTAAAAAGATGCATAAAATAAAATATAGGATCCGGGCATTATTAATTTCATTGTGTAAATGAGTAATTGGGTCAAATCTGGCAGAAGTACTCAAGATGCCTTATTTTCTTCCCCTCTCCCCCGCAGATGTTCATGAGTCTCATATTTTTAGTTTTGGTTTTAGTGTAATATCTAATGAAGAAAAAAAAAAGTAACATAGAACATATTTCTATGCACTTTTGCTGCTTTGGAAAAAAATCAGAGGCTGAAAAATGCAAAGAAAAATGTTTTTTTTCCTATTATCTTTCCAGGAGGTTATGACAGCAATTATGGCAATATTAGCTATACACAGTCGCCTGGAGGATTTACATCGCCGTCTGCAACCCAAAGCGAAAAGAAATCAGTATGTACTTCTTTATATCCAGTCTATTTTCTGAAAAAGTGACAGTAAAAGGATTATAGTGTAAAATGTTCATCTTTGCAGAGGTCAAGAGCTCAGAATATCGTTCCCTGTACAGTATCACAACTATTTTCAGCCGAACAAGTGGACGATGTTTTCAGGGTCCGTGAAGTTGAACTTTCACAGGTAATTTTCAAAGTTGCCTTTACTAGGTATACATTTTATTATTGATTTATTATATTTATTCAGTTTGTATGACTGCACATCCCAAAAAATGACTCTGGGTGGCACATAGTATTAAAAATAAATTAAAAAATAATTCCCATCATGAATATAAAAATTAAAATATGTAACAGCTGAGAAGAAATCCTAACAGAGCCAGGAGTCAGGACCCTTCATGCACTTGGGGTCCCAGGCCTGGGCAGACAATCTGGTCTTTAGGGCCTTATGAAAGGCCAGCAGGGTCTAATCTCCAGAAGAAGAATGTTGTGTAGGATGAGTGCTGTGGCAGAAAATGCACACTTCCTGGGCTCCGCCAATCAGAGAAAGATGGTCCCTTAGGTAACTTGTTTTCAAGACATGAAAGGCTTTAAAGGTGATAAACGGCATCTTGAATTGCATCAGAAGCACATCAGCAGCTGACACACCTCACAAAATAGTGGCATTACATGTGCCGAGCAACTGGCACCACTTACCATCCATGCAGCCACATTCAATATCATTTGAAGCTTCCGAACACTGTTTTTTTTTTTTTAATTTGATTTATATGCTGCCCTTCTCCGGAGACTCAGGGCGGCTTACAGTGTGCTCAGCAATAGCCTTCATCCTTTTGTATATTTATACAAAGTCAGCTTATTGCCCTCACAACTGGGTCCTCAATTTACCTACCTTAGAAAGGATGGAAGGCTGAGTCAACCTTGAGCCTTGGCGAGATTCGAACCTGCAGTAATTGCAGGCAGCTGGTCTTAATAACCAGCTTAATAACAGGGTGCCTTAGACCACTGTACTACCAAGGCTCTGTTCCAGTTTTTAGTTCTGCCAACACTGCTATACAAAGGTTTTATTTAAATATTTCCTCTCTTGTATGACATAGTTTCATCTGATTGTGCCAAATCATGATTCATTCATGATGTATACATTTGCAGGGTTAAGTTAACAAGGATTAATAGGAGATGCCACTTTACAATCTATTTATTGAAATTTGCATCTATTTCCTCATGCAGGTTATTATTGTGGGCATAATCAGGCATGCTGAAAAAGCTCCAACAAATATTCTCTACAAAGTGGATGACATGACTGCAGCCCCGATGGATGTGAGACAGTGGGTCGACACGGATGTAAGTGTCACACAGGCTTTGATATACATGAAAAGAGATAGTATGATGTGGCAGCTTATAGAAATGAGGAGGTCCATGTTCAAATCCATACTCATTTTAGGACTAATAAGAAAATAAAAGGGAGGGCCATAAATGCTGCCTTGAGTTATTTAGAAGGAACATGGATTCTAAATGTAATACATTTGTTTCAAAGTTTGCAATTTGATCTCCCTTATCTTTGGTTCTCCATTGGGATAAAGTAAGATAATGGAATCCTGCCATTCTAGATTGATTTGCATTACTTTGCGAAACATTGCTGGCAAATGCCAAGAAATCATTGTCTCTTTTTATTCAAGGAGGAGGGTAGTGAAAATGTGGTCGTTCCACCAGGAACCTATGTGAAAGTAGCTGGTCATTTGCGATCTTTCCAGGTAAGAGCCGTGCAACAGAAACATTAGAAAATGAGAACTGTCACATAGTGCTGGATAATTCTGTTTTAGCAAAGGCACTGAATTAATTTTGAGCTCCCCCAACAAAAGACATTTAAGTGCTGTCTTCTTGTTTAATCTGTCAGATGAGAAGATGGCAAGTAAGTTTGTGTGTGGGACATATGTGTGTTCCTTGTCTATTGAGAACCTGTTTCATGTAGACATTTTTCTGTGATTTCAAGGAAGCAAAACTGTGTTTACAGTCCAATAGGTATGTTACTTTCCTTTTTTCCCCAGTCAAATAAATTAGCTACATCTTAAGCAAAATTATTTACTACCAGTACTTAGTTACTATACAAGTTTTTCTCTCTGTCATATTGCTATTTGCCTGAGAAGGAAACCAGTTTGGTTTAAAGTATTCAGCCAGCCTCAGTTAATGCAAACCAAGGTGTGGTTTGCATAATATAGCTATAGAAAAGTACAATATATTTAAAAAATAATTACAAGCAGTAGTGAATTGGACTCATGGTAAGTTCCTAAGCATGAGAATAGAGAAGAACTTCAGTAAGTGTGAGTAAAAGTAACAAAACTGTTTTTAGAAGTAAATAGTGTCTTACAGAAAAGACATTGGTCACCTCTGAAAAACCCAGTTAGCATTCTAAGGTAAGTATTAGGCAGGAATTTATTGTTTTACATTGTGGAAAATAAAATGCATTTACTTTCTTAGATTATAATGTTACTCAATAATCAGGTCTCTTATCCTAAAACTAAAAGAGCCTTGGTAGTACAGTGGTCTAAGGCACCCTGTTATTAAGCTGGTTATTAAGACCAGCTGCCTACAATTACTGCAGGTTCGAATCTCGCCAAGGCTCAAGGTTGACTCAGCCTTCAATCCTTTCTAAGGTAGGTAAACTGAGGACCCAGTTGTGGGGGCAATAAGCTGACTTTGTATAAATATACAAAAGAATGAAGGCTATTGCTTAGCGCATTGTAAGCCGCCCTGAGTCTCCGGAGAAGGGCGGCATATAAATCAAATTTTAAAAAAAACAAACCCCCCCCCCCCCCCCAGTAAATTGGAGAATTAGGAAATTATTGGACAAAAAGCCACATTTTGCTCCCAGGTAGTCAAAATTGTTAGAATGAGCAGCATTGGCTGTTAGAAAAACTAACATTACTTTTCCTGTGGAGAACAGAACAGAAATTTTAAAGGTAGATACAGCATGTGAAATTCATTAAAAATATTACCGAAGATGACAAAGATTTATATAATAAAGTATTCTTGCAATACTTTATTACTTGGAATCCTTAAAAAACAGAAACTTAAAATACAAATCTAAATTTTTAGAAGAGTCTAAAAGGAATAAATATTTAATAAGATTATGTACACTATTAAAAAAATATTCTTAGCACTGTTTTAAAAAAAACATTGGATTTGCTGCTATGTGTAATGTAAAGGCTTGTTTTTTCCTGTAATGTGAATATTTGGAATTTATTTTGAAAAGTATATCTCTTGAGAGTTATTGGCCAGAACAAGTTTAGTGTTCCTTTAAAATTCCAGAACAAGAAGAGCCTGGTTGCATTCAAGATTATGCCCCTGGAAGATATGAATGAATTTACTACACATCTGCTTGAAGTTGTCAATGCACACATGATCCTCAGAAAAAGCAACACGGTATGTGGGCAAGCAAAACACACACTAATTCAGCCTTTCCTGGCCTAGTCACATATGTCCAGGCAAACTGGCTGGCTATCCTAGAAGAAGCAATCTTAATATATTGAGATGGTTCCAGGTTGTGGAAGGGAGCAAACTGATTGAAAACTGTAGAGAGCTTTAACAAATGGCAATTACAGGTAGCTAGAGCTCAATTTCTATTTTACACATGCAGAAATATACGTAATTACCCTAACCGGCCATTGTTTTTTTTCCCTTGACTTTTAGGCCCAATCTTCAAAAATGCCTCAGCCCTTTGGTGTATTTGAGACGAGCAGTATGTCAAATGTAGGAGGAAATGATACTTTAACAATGCATGGTCTCACACCGCACCAGAGTCAGGTATGTATAGTTACCAGGTCATGAATGAAGGCAAATATATATGTCCCAGGATAATGTTGCAAGATCCAATTTGGGTCGGTCTTCTGAGCTTTCGGACTCATGCTGGAGCCAGTGGTGGGTTTCACTTACCTTTGCTACCGGTTCGCTTGTGAAGAAGCTTCTGCGCATGCGCAGAGCGTATTTGATGACGTCCAGGCGGGTGGGTGGAGCCTCCCACCGCTGCTGCTACCGGTTCGCCCGAACCGGGGAGAACCGGTAGCAGTCCACCACTAGCTGGAGCCCATCTTCAGGGAATAAGTCTTCTGGAATATGTGCTTTGGGCTATTCTGTGAGTTGTATTTATATGGTGTCTTCCTATTGGTTGATTAGTATATTGATGGCTGGCGATTGGCTGTTGTTTCCTTATGCTGCCAAGCTCTCAGCTCCTAAGTACCTGATAAGCTGGTGGTAAATGAGTACTTCTATTAACTGACAAGGGGCCCGTTTCCCAGGCTTCAATCATTGCCCTGGCTATCTCTGTCCCTGCTCAGTCAACAATCTTAGTAGCTGAGAAATTGAATGTACTGTATTTTTTGGAGTATACTGTTATCTGCTTCTAACTAGTTTCACTTTTGCACACAAACCTCTCCATTCCTGGTATTTCTCACATGTAACTTCATTGCAATGCTGGGCACCTAGGTCACGATTAAGCACAACTAACTTCCCCGACCCTTTTTAAAACACAACAATGAAATCCTGAAGTGAAAGGTATTAAATAAAAATGGCCTGCTGGCACATGTACTTTCATTATAAAACTAAAACTCTGTACATCTGAAGAAAGACTGCTGTGACTGTTCATTTTTATATCGCTGCATGTTTTTCCCCTGTAGGTTGAAAACAGAAACTTGGATATTGACGTATAACATGGCTGTTGTATGACTAAAAGGGCTCTTTATTTTTTTGTTAAAAAACTTAACGTTAGGTCTTTTCTGCATTTGCCTTTGAATAACTGTGAACTCTTGCTTTTTGAAGGTTTTGAATTTGATTAAAAGCTGCATGACAACCGAAGGGATAAGTCTTCATGATCTGAAATCTCAGTTGCATAATATTAATCTACAAACGCTCAAGTACGTAACAGACTGGGAAGTTAGGTTTTTGACATAATGGGCTGTTGGTATTCCTATACCAAAAGGAAGTCATATTGATTCCTTTCAAACCTGAAATCTACACCTGTGGTAGAGTATCCAAAGCAAAATTAGGATCAGGTTTATTTTTCCTACTGAGAGTATTTCAGAATTGTATTGCTATATAGCCAGGATAATGCAAATTAAGCATTTTTTACATTCCTCACCCTTTTGCATTTTATGTTTGGTTCTTTCAAACAACTTTGCAGCATCATATGCTCTCTCTTTTTGTAATCTATGTTTTGTTAATACTGTACATGAAAGAAAATGCCAGGTCACGCAAGGCATTTCTGCATGTTTTTCTTATTGTCTGACAGGAACTAAATTTGGTGTGGGGATATGTAAGATCAAGATTTTCCTCCAAAATGTTACCAATAACTCTTTCCCCCCTCAGACTTCCCCCTTTTTTCCTAAGCTTCTTTGTAATAACTTTTTTGGAATAGTTAAATCTCTTGTTACATGCATGCCTTTTGTTTTTCTCAAGAACGTTTAGATTCGCTTCTTAATGAACATATTTTCTTCTTCTTATGTATTGCCTAGTAATTTTATATAGAATAGAATAGAATAGAACAGAGTAGAATAGAATTTTTTATTGGTCAAGTATGATTAGACACACAAGGAATTTTTTTATAATGATTCTACTTTTATCTTGATTTTATCCATTTTATCACAATTCAGGATTAGTTTGCATGCTATATGTTATAGCTTTGACTTTATTTTGGTTGGTAGCACCAACTGTGGCAATTTTAATTATACTCTGATTGGTTTTGTATGTTTCCCCTCTTCATGTGATTTTTTTCTTGTTATGTTGTATATAAAAAGTATATTGTTCTATGCTGCTCTTTAGTTATAATAAAGTTTAAATTTCAAATTTTACTGAAGAAATTATTTTTTCCTTTCCTTCCATACAGGAAAGCTGTTGAGTTTCTTAGCAGCGAGGGACATATATACTCCACTATTGATGATGAACATTTCAAGTCTACAGATGCTGACTAAGGTCTGATTGATTTATAATAATCTGGGTCCAAAGTTTTAACAGATCCAAGACTGTTTTGCCTGATTTAAGTCTCTAAGTACTCTTGATGGTGACACATAAGACTGAACGGGACATGAGGAATGTCTAGAACAGATGCCACCATCCAGCTGTTTTGTGGGGAAGGGGTGGCCATGGTTTCTTAGCTTTTGTGCCTATTTCTGTAAATGGAATCATCCTTTAAAAAAGTATTTTTTTACTGATATAGCAATAGTTTATTCACAGTAGATATTCAATCTAGGATGCTTTGCATTTCACAAAAACTTTGGAATGTGAAAACGTTTTAACTTTGCTCCAGATAAATATTATACTATGCAATTTTGTACACCTGAAGCCCCCATAACTTTGTAAATCACATTATGCATCCTTGTACAATATTGGAGTTTGCCTAACTCAGAAATCCTACTTACATACATAATTATGTAATTTAATTTGGGGATAGATTATTTCACTGCAAATGGTAGGTTAAGATTTATTCTTAGTTTAACAGTTTTAAATTCAGGAGCAGAATTAACACATATCCTGGAATCTGACTTGATTATTCGTACAGTAATTATAGATAACAAGCATGTACAGAGACATTAATGTAGTTTACGTACTCAAATTCTGGCTGAGAATGTAAACATTTGTGAAAGTTAAGATGACAATGTTGACATTTAATGCATGTAAAAAATATAATAAAAGCTTGCTGTTCTGAAAATATCCTTGTTTAATTAGTCTCAAAGTATGTTAAAAGAATAATGTAAAAGCTTGGTTAGAATTACTTGGTCTGTTGTGTGGATGCTTGGGTGGTTTAGGAGTGGGGAATTGTGGTGGGTGGGAGAGTGTTTAGGGATTGTTATGTGTTGGACCTGGTCTTTGGGTGTTAAAAGTGAATTTCGTTGTATGGGTATACTGTGTATACACGTACAATGACAATAAAATTATTATGTGAGGTGTGAGAGAAAGAGGCTGAAGACAGGCCCTCCCTAATAGTGCACAGAATATATGATAGATGCAGATAAGACTGCTTAGTCTGGCAATATTCTGTCTACAGGTGTGAAAACAATAAAAGAACTTAGTTGGGAATGTGCCCATGTGCTATTTTTGGTTTCAGAACTGGCAATTACTGATATATGCACCTCAAGTTGTTTGGATCAAGAGCATTTGCAGCTGTGTGAAGTATCTTGGGTTGGCTCAGATTTTAAATAATTTCTCTACTGATACTTTTGCATTCTACCTCTCTTCTGGTTTGCCCTTGTCTGGTTTAGAAGGAACCCCCCACCCCAAAAAATCCTCTGGTATTGAATTACCTTTACCAGCAGCCTTATCAACTAAAATTGGTATCCCACTTGGGAAAAGTAGAATGTTTCTTGCCCTTTATGAACTATCATTTTCATTTTGAAGCAAGATTTGACTTCTTTCACATCTGACATTCAAGTACTTCTCCATACATTACATTTGTTCCAATTTCGGATCACCAAAACACTTTGACGCAGACTACCAAAATACATGTCTTTCTCTTGGTTTATTCTGGCTGATGGGGATCCTTCATGAATTCTAGTGGTGTATATCCCAAGAGAAGAGATGCAGATGTATGGCCGGAAAAGAATAATCCAAAAAGGGATTTAATCCAAAATAATCCTTTCTGGAATTCCTGGAAAAATATTGCTATGAAAATCCACGTAGTTTACATTCTGACACAATAATTCATCAATATTATGGCCCACTTCTTTAATATGAATTTTCAGTACAACCGCACTTTGAATACTGCATATAATTCATGTCTCTAAACATGAACTATAATGGTATTGTAGACCTGAAAAAAACTGGCAAATGATTAAAGGAATGTAACAGCTTTTTCCCCCCAAGGAACAACAGAATTAGTACTCTACTTGAGAAAAAAGATAAGTGGACAGGAGAGAGAAGTATAAATTCATGTTACTAAAAGTGTGGGTACTGTACTTTTATAATCCTGAGGCTAAACGCAGAGAGAAGATACCATTTTTACACAACATAGATTAAACGAATTCACTGCCATCCAGAATAGGGAGTGCGGTCAACGTAATTTAAAGGCAGGCTTGAACAATCCATGGAGTTACCACAGTCTTGTCTTAATGGCTTTAAGAAATCCTCAGAATAAAGGTCCTCATTTAGTGACCACAATTGCAACTGGTAACTCAATCGCTAGGTGAAGCAGTCACTAAGTGAAACCCTGACTGCTTATGATCTTCAGCTTTTCTTTGTGCTACACATCAGTAAACGCAAGGATTGGTTGTAAAGTTACTTATTCATCACGTAGTAACTGAATGATTGTTAAACGAGATCTACCTGTATGCATTCAATATCAGTGACGAAGGACAGCATGGGAATATCACCATTACATTCCACTTGAAAGCTTCCTAGAAGCATTAGCACAACATACTGTCATCCCACAAAACTTTTCGTATTCATTTTATGATTTTAAAAACATTGTATAACATTTTGAATATTCTCGTTAAAAAAGAGAGCAAGGTTAAAAAAATATTAAATAGGACTGAATGGAAATTAGGTAGGGTAATTTTTACCGTGAAATCTGTGAATACACGTTAAACTCTCCATTTGGCAAAACAATCATTTAATTTACAGTATAATAAAGGTTACAGATAAAAAGCTCAACAGTGTGAAAAGGCCTATTACACAAATGTACAAATGTCTGTACAGAGCCCCACACACTTAATCCCTCCCCTCCCTGCCCCAATTTCAGCTAAGCTTGGCTTCAAAAAACTGAAAAGACAAGTTTATACTATCCCAGGGAGGTCAGGGCCAATGCTACCACATAGTAAATTCCCAGGAGATGTATTTTGCAAGAACCAACTACTTTTTCTTAAATCTTACTTTAAAATCAAGCAAGGAAAAGTTCAAGTGTTTTAAATTCATCGCATCTTGAACAGGTACCCTCACAAATTAAGGAATCATTCCACAGCCTTGGGAAAATTAATAATTCAGAGATAAAATTGCAAATGAAATGAGAGGGGATTTGGAGTACAGGACAGAAAGTTAGTCATTAGCAATTTCTTCCAAGAATTATGTTACCTAACATAACTTTTTAAAATTGCATTTTTTAAGAGGCCCTACCATATAAAATGAAACAGAAAACCAGACAGTTCAAAAGTATCCATCTACTATAGACTCCAATGATATAATCTAATATACCACAGGGGGAACAGTTGTTGAGGTTGGGCAGAGGCAACTAATACAAGGAACTATTTGGCTCCAATAGTTACCGGTAAGTTATCTGATATAATACTTTTGTGGGGAGGTGCAGTTTTGGATAACTGCAAAGTTTCCAAAATGACAACCATCTTCTATCTTGGCTCATTCAATTTTAATAAACATCACCAATTTTAATTGGAGAAATTAAGTCATGGATGAAATCTACTGGACCAAGTGCTTGAACATATGACACCTGCCCACTGTTGTGCTAAAGGATTGTGAAGTGCCCCTAAATACCCAGAATCAAGAACAGTGATGATCACTAGCTTGCAGTCTAGAACATCATATGGGACAATATACCTCCAATTTAATAGCTATTTGGGGATACACAGTTCATACATTGAAATCAATGGCAAAGTCTTGCTCCAAATATTTCGAATGAATGAATATCTTAAATTTTTTTTTTTTGTTTAGTTAAAAAAAAACTAACTGCAGAATGATGGAGCTGAGTTTAAGCAATGATTTTAAAATGTGCAGTTTGATGTGAGAACTGGCTAACCATTCTTGGGCTCAACTTCAGGGTTACTCCATTAAGGAACTGCTTGGGGAAATAGCATTAATCTTAATTAACATGCTACCTTAAAATCATACAAGATTATTGCTGAATGTTTTACTCCCTGGTCCATCAACATAGTTAAATGTGGCTATTCTTGTTCTGTTAAGGACTGGTCATAAATTTTTTTTTAACTAAATCTAGTTTGACTACATCTGAAATGGTCATAATCTTTTCAGTGGTTCCAATCAAGAATGTCAAAAAACAATTAATTCCATGACCATTTCATTTGGTTTGCAGTCATAAAAATGATGATGGTAGTTTACCTCGCAAAGGATTCTACCTAGACTAAAAGCACTTCATAATCCTGAGATACAAAAGCAACACATGGTATTTGACTTGAATTAAAACAATTACTGATGTGTTTGTCAAAATACTATGGAAGTGTCAAGAAATTCTGCTGGGACCCGGGTTTCCTTTGAGACCAGCTGACCCAAAAAGAAAAGAAAAAAGAACTGGGACACTATCAGTAGCAAACCACCTGCCATTTCTACAGCTGCGACATATACACAAGGACAGTGCCCCTTAAATGCATGAATAATGCCAGAATCAACGTAACTGGGCCACTGTAATGTCTGGGTAAATGAAAAAGAACCTGCCAGGCAATGTGGTTCCACAGGCAGTGAGAGATATATTTTTGCATTTCATTTCTTAGACACCTTTTGAACTCTTCTGAAGGTTGGTTGTATAAGGGAGTCACAAGCCCCTCCAAAATCTGGCTATAATCCCAAGTCTGAGAGTTGTGGCTGCACTTGTACAGTTCCCCCTTCCCTGCCTGGCTTCTGGCTCCTGCCTCCCGGAAAAGATTCAGATTGGCTCTTCAGATCAAGAGAGAAGGGGTTGGCTTCTTGCCCGGCCAAGCTTCTTTTGCGTATTTCTTTTTCTTGGGCTCATTCACAACTTCGGGATTAAAGACAGCAGGGTTGGGAGCTGGGTTCATGGCAACAGTGGAGGGGGCAACCGGAGTCAAGTCCACATCTGGGGCAAGATTAGGATAGGGCATTGGTAACCCCCCAATGAGCGCTGTGCCGTGAATGGTGTGGGTCTGGGCGCCTGCTTCATTGTGGGTGGGAGGCAGGCCTCCATACAGTCCTCCACTGTAGGGAAAGTTCTGCATGCGACGTGTTGCAGCCTCATCCACAGCCAGGGAGCCAGAATTGTCCATCCGCTTCTTCTGTCGAGAAACAAAACACACGGAATTAAAATATGCCCCAAATGCAAAGACATTTAGCAGAATCTCAGCTTTTGTGAGGAGGTGGATCTCCAGAAGGGAGTGGGGTGCATGCCAATGGAGTAAGAGGCTACTCAGCCCAGATATCATGTATGAGAGGGTGAAGACAACCCCCCCCCCCAAAGTTCACAGAGTATACTGTAGACCAGGGATGTCCAAACTTGGCAACTTTAAGACTTGTGGACTCCCAAGGCTGGCTGAGGAATTCTAGGATTTGAAGCCCAACAAATCTTAAATATTGCTGGGGTTGGACACCCCTGCTGTAGATGCAAATAGGAGTCTTCAGTCTGGCAAGATATTTTTCTATAGATGTGAGCAATAAGGAAGAATGAACACGTTATTCTTGGTTTGGGGCCTGACAATTTTTCCACTTCAAAATACCAACGTCTCATTGTTAGCAGGGTTAAAAACAGAATTAAGTCATGAATTTCAGTTCCCTGCACTTTCCATTTTTATCAAGTCAGTAAGATTATTCTGTCAGTTGTATCCTAGCAGCTAAAACCTCACACGGAACTATTTTAATTCACAGCTGACAATTTGATTCTGCGTGAATCTATTTCTTTTTTTAAAGTTAGCTAACCCTGTGTTCAGTGCTGCATGGGTAGAGTTGAATTTCTGACCATTACCGAAGAAATACTTCTTAATTTTCATGTCAAAGCAAGCTATGAACTATGGAAATGAATCTTGATTAAAACTTCTTCCTGGCTATGCAGAAAAGGAAGGGAGAATGAGGGCAATCATCTGTGTTTCTGCAGTCTAGTAACCAGGGGAAATGGTTGTTATATAAAATGGAATTCAGAAGCTTTTCATCTGGATGACTTTTGTATTATATTTGTTATTTTTCACTTTGTGGAACAAAAGATGATTGTTGATGAATTCAATTCTTCTTTTGTTCTATCAAAACCTAATCTTATTTCTTTACATATTTCTGTCCTTGGCAAAAATTAAATATAATCTAATTGGCAACATAGTCCACTGGGAAAAATGTAATTAGGATCCGAATGCAAGTTCTGATACTGACAGCATATTTGTTCTGATTTAGCAGTAATAAGAATCAGAGTGTTTAGACTATGCCCATATTATTTAGATAAACTAAATAGCCATATCAGCTATATTTTTCAATTTAGTTACATACCTTCACTGGAACTACTGCAGTCTGTACCATGTTTCTGAAACGCCCAACGGAAGGGTCCACGTCCTCTGTAGCAGTAAGAGAGATTGAAGTACAGCAGTTAATCATAAATGGAATCTCAGAAATATATTTAGCACTGAAAGAATTTAATCCAAGTCTTTCCAAAAGTAAGTTAATTATCTTCTTTAGGAAAGTATCTATATATTGATACTTGCTTGCATGCAAGTAACAAGGCAGGCAGCGTTCTTTAGGAACAATCTATGGCTCCACCGGGAACAGTGATGGGGTACCCTTCAGATGTTTTGCACTATAACTGCAACTCTTGACCATGGTAATCAGAAGGGATGAGTTGTAATTCCAACCATCAGAAGGGGACTGGGTTGCTTATTCCTGGCCCACATTACTCACCTGGATTAATGATTTCATCGTCATCGCTGAATGTTACTCTTGAGTTCTTTCGTTTTCTTTTTGGTCTCTGGATATCCAAATTCCCTTCTTCTATTGTCAATGTGGAAATCCTCTTGTTATGGGCCGTATTGAACTCTGTCAGGTTCTAAGATGTCAAAGAGAAAGAGATTTCCATTGTAGCACAGATTAAAGGATTAACGATTTGGGGCGATGAAAACTGTGCTTTAATTTCCTACTCTGTTGTGTCAGTAATCTTATGATATTTCTGGAACAGACAGAACTTTATCCTTCTGTGGGGTTTACTAAGAGGGAAAAAGAGGCATTGTAAACCTCTGGGGGGAAAAATCCTGGCCAAATTTTTTGGAAGAATATTGGGGTTTATGATATGGCAAAGCTTCAGGCGTCCATTCTGTCTCTTAAAACCTGCCACCAAAATGTAATTTTGAAGACGTCAGCCCCACTTTTTGATAGGGACTACACAGCATTTAGACCCTAATCAAGAGGAAACTTCGATAGGGGATGAAAGCAAACTTGAGCAGCTCTTGGTTTAGCCCACTAAAGAAGATATCCCCAGCTAAAACAAACAATAAGAATCTGGTTGGAAGAATTTGGTCACTACTACTTTTCTCTTGTCTGGGGCCACCACAGCAAATTTGTCACATAGAACCCTCCCTCCCCACTTTTAAGGATAGCACAGCTCTACTCGGGGGCTAGTGCCAAGCCACAGTTCAAGTCCCCTTCATAAACTAGATATGCAACATGGGTACCACAATGCAGGTGAAACAACTGTGCTCACATCTAACTCTGTCTCTTCCTCTGGCAGGCCAAGCAAGCCCTTGAGTTCGTCGTCTTCGCTGGTCATCTTCTCATCTCCTTTCACTGATGAGGGCAATGTCTGAGGCTTTTCTCTCAAGGTGTAGGCCCGCGTGGAGGCGCCAAAGGAAACCGTGGAATCAATGGGAATCTGTTGCGGCTTATGAGGCTCCAAACGAATATGGCCCAAAAACGTGCCATGTGCTATGCATTTTAGAATAAGGAGGAGAGGAAAAGCAACAAATACTAATCATGTTACTAAAATATTACTTAAAGCACAGACTCTTTCCTTAATTTTAGTGTGTGCCTCCCTCTTAACCAGTGCCCCATACTATCTAGTTACTTTAAAAACACTTCCACACCCCATCAGGATGTCCTAGACATTGTTTGTCAACTTACTGCTGTTCAGGTCTATAAGAAAAACTCTCTTCAGATGTTTATGGTAGACCAAAGCAGCATGGACCCGAGAGCATGACTGGTGATCTATGGTGAAGTCGCACAGGTCGGGGTTTCTCCCAAAGAGATAGTATTTCTTCTCATCGATGATCAGTTTCTGTGACAAGGTATGCAAAGACAAATGGGTGGATATTTTTGGGGAGGCCTATACTTTCTTAAAATCATGGGCCTGGGTATAAAAAGGGGGAGATCCTCATTGTGCCATGAGAATAAAGAAAAAAGGCAATCAAAAGACTAGCAATTGAAAAATGTGTCATGTTTCATGTTTTAATTTTCACATTGGCTTAACCACAGGTGGCCATTTTTCATTGTATTTTAGTTAAAAATTTAAGGGTTGGGTTATCCGCTAATATATACAGGTTCTTGAAAATAATTGCACATAGTCCTCAGATTACAATGGCAGTTGGGGCTAGAATTTTCATTGCTAAGCAAGATGGTTATAAAACGTGACATCATATGACCTCATTGCTTAATCAAGAAAAGAAGCAACCTAGAATGAAGGAGAAATTTCCTGACAGTTAGAACAATTAATCAGTGGAAGGACTTGCCTCCAAAAGTTGTGAATGCTCCAACACTGGAAGTTTTTAAGAAGAGATTGGATAACCATTTTTCTGAAGTGGTGTAGAGTTTCCTGCCTAAGCAAGGGGTTGGACTAGAAGACCTCCAAGGTCCCTTCCAACTCTGTTATTCTGTTAAGTACACTAAGGTGGTTTGTTCATATAAAATAATGGAATCAAACTGTAAAATAAACTATGAGGGAAGGTTGAATGGATCAAGAGTAAAGGAAAATCTGAGAAAGGTAATAGGATGGGATCCTCAAAACTAGTATGTCTCAAGAACAAAAGAATACTATGTTGGGTATGGACATGGTGGAAGTCAGCTTGCTTTGTAAATATATAGAGAGGAGCAATTTGCAACATCTGCTGGCTTCTCCAGTTGTAAAGCATGTATCGATCACATGACTGTGGGGATGTGCTAAACAGTCATAAATGGAAGGACTGGTCGTAAAGTTATTTTTTGAACACTGCTGTAACGTTGAACAGTTACTAAACAGGGCAGCCATTAAGCAAAGTCTATTCATATTTGCAGATAAGACAGTCCATCAATGTCAAACCCACTTTTGTGGATATATTTTGAACTTAAAATTCTTGGTTTATCTGCAAGTAGATAGGGTAATTAATCAACATACAAATTTATTAATACCATGTGACACTGCTTTTCAGTATGGGACAATTTCTAAATTAGGGGTCCCCAAACCCTGGGCCATGGTCCATTACAGTGGCCTATTCACAATTGGGCCGCGGGCCAGCACACAGGCATGCATGCAATTCAACTTGCGCAAATGGTGGGCCAGCAGTGTCGAGTTGTGTGTGCATGCGCGTGCGCACCAATCGGCCGCTCACACGAGTCAAGCAGCGTGCATGTGTGGCCTAGCATGCCATTTGTGCAGCCCTGTTCCCCTCCCCCCGCCAAGCCGCAACAGTTGGGGACCACTGATCTAAATGACAATGGTACCTGCATAAAAAATAAATTAACTATCAATTCAGCAACTTTACAAATAAGTATAAGAAGTCGGCAAACTGATGTTCCAGAGTTACTTAAGTTATATAAAAAGAAATGGGAAAGCAGAAAAGCTAATAATTATTTTGCCATTCTTAAAGGCATCAACCAATGAAAACTCATTTGTGCCTCTGAGTTATAACCCAGTGTGATTCTCCACACATGGAGCTTAATCACTTCATGGCTTAACTTTGATGTTGCACTTTTTAGACCCAGCCAATCACTAGTTTCACCTTTGAACTCTAAATGAGAACTAAGGCACAGATGGCTTGGTTAGTATCAAGTGCTTAAGAAGTCTGTAGAAGCGAAATAGCACCATAATTTGCAGTTACACTTTGATAATACATTCTTCTTAAGAAGTGTTCCATCCCATTTTTGGGATATTTGGACAAACCAGAGAGTTATCAGAAAGTGCATGAGTCACTTGCTTAGTCCTTATACTGGTCCCTTCTTTCTTGTCACACTACAATTAAACCAGGAATGATTCAATTAATTGTAGCTTTCAATTACATCCAAATATAGATTCTTAAAGTAGCAGCAACCAAGGTTCTTTGGTTTGGAAGAGAGACAGTATTGCAATTGAGAACAAACAATATAAGAATGAAGTACCCAAACACCTTCTAACCAAAGACATGAATGCTGAAAATCTGAAATCTTGCAAAAACAGACTTCTGCACAAAAATAATCATTCTGGATCCAAATAGTAATCCAAATTATTAAAAACAATAAAAGATATGGGTGCACATTCATACTTAATAGTGTAAAAGCACCATTATCTTTGAATATTTGGATGCAAATAGCCACATACAAGTCCAACAGAAAAAAAATCAGATGGCTTGCTAGAAATAGCCAAGACAATCTAAAACTAAAAAAAGAAGGTTTTAGATATTCAGTCTTTCTTCTTGCCTGTGATAAGCTCTAGAGCTATCCAGTACTGTATGTCACCTGGCTTGTATTTAAATTTTCTGTATCTATTTTCATACCTCAATAAGTTTGTCTCCTTTGACTACATCCAAGTGCAACCCTGGTGGAGGCTTTCCTGCCCTAGGAAACAAACACAAGAAAAATGTTTTGTTTAAGAATACTTAAAAGTAGTCATTGGAATATCTGAAGTTATCAACAGATGTAAAATGACCACCAATTACTCTGATAGGGAGAACCTGAACTTGGGCGCAGAAAGTCAATTATGCTCAATGCTGACCCTAATGTTTAGTTTAATTGAGCATTCATGAGTAGAGTTTAGATATATAACAAATTATGAATCAATTGCCTTAAGATGGTTGCCAGAAAACGGGACTGAAAATTCGTTAATTTGGGCCTACAGATCATGAAACCCCCAGTTCATTAGGAATATGATTCCAATTGTTTGGAAACAAAAGTGGCATGTCCTATGTATGGATTTCCTGGAAGCATCTATAAAACCAGTGAGAAACAGCATGAATCAGAATTATTACTGTGCCCTTTGGCGACAGCATCTACTTCGAGAAGTTATTTATTTATTGAATTCAGCATATAAGGAAACAAATGTGTCTACAAATACAGTCTTACATATTTCTGTGAAGTATAGGTTTATATGCCTGATTTAGAGTGGATGGCATGTGGCTGAGAGACAAAACTACATAACATGACTACATAACTACCTAACATCTCCTGTTCAGATTTTGCCTCTGCTACAAAGTATTTTAAATTTTATGCCCTCCCAAATCTGCTACACATAAACAGTTGTGTAGCAGCTAAAACTGTTAATATATGTTAAGCTTTTTGAGCACTCAATATTTCAAATGCTTATTGCAGTTATTTTTGGATGCACATAGTTACCACTACATAAAAAGACACAATCTCCAAGGCTGGCGTCAGAGTCCCTGTAGTGTCCTGTCATTAGTTTAGGTCAAAACAATGGATATGATACAAATGATTGTTTTGGTACAATATAGACAACTTTTTATCTTTGAAATGCCAATCTCTCTCTCTCTCTAAAAAAAACCTTAGTGGATCTTGTATTACAAAATCCTTGAGCATATTTGCATTTTAAGGTACATTTTGACAGCTCTTCAATTGCAGCTTTAATCTCTCTCTTTCACATTTTTTCTGTGAAGTCTAGCAAATACACAGAGAGGTCTACAATAGATCTTTCCCAACATATTCCCAAGCTAAGCTATTTGAAAAGAATAAGCCTCCAAATCCCACAATTTCATAATAATTATTTAAATCACATAAGTGACACAGTTGATAGCCAGGTTGAAACTCAAATAAACTTTCTACTTGGCAACTACTTTGATCTAAGGAATACATATTTGTATTCTGTACTTCAGTTACCACTCTGTCCATTATTCAGATTCTTACAACTGAGGCAAGATTTATATCCAGATATCCCAAATGAATGTCCCTGGTGCCGAAATCAACTTCCCCACCACAATCTCATTTTGTAGGTTTATATGTAGGACTTCAATAACATACCTAGGATGAAAGCATATTTTGATTTCTCCCAGGCTCAGAGATTTTAAAGTAAAACTTATGTCATTTGTCCATACTCAGCAGTCTACTCTCTCTCATTTCCCAAAGACCGTTCAGTAGCCACACAGCCTGCCCTTTATCCATCATATCGCGTCCTATATTGAACTTCTTCGCCATCCCTATTCTGAGGCACATCAATAAGTAGCAAGCCCTCTCCTCAGGACCAGAGGCATCCTTTGAGGTCGAAAACATGAGTTCTGCCTAAGCTAAAAACACTTTCCCTTCCCCCCCCATCCCAATTATTTCACATACGAAGCGCGACACTGCAACGCTCAAAAGGACCAATCTTGAGGGGATTCCCTTCAATCGGTCCTCCCTTCCAGGGGCTGCTGCTACCCCCCCGCCAGTCCCCGGACCCGCTTCCCCTCTTTTAGGATGCTGCTCCGCCTCCCAAGGAAAACGCAAGTCCCCCTTGCAACGGCCAAGTCGTTTCCCCGCTCTCCAACGGCACACGCCCCCACCCTCACCAGGTCGGGCAGTCAAAGAGTGGGAGGCTACCGCCGCCGCCACCGGCAGAGTTTGCGTTCGCCGCCATCTTGTGACTGCCCCCATTCAGCTGGGCGCGGGGCACGCCGGGAAGCTGGAAGACCTGGCGGGAGGGTTTGCGATCCCAGCATGCATCGCGCCCAGGCGGGCAAGCGAGGGTGAGTGGAGGAGAGGGCGGGGAAAGGAGTGGGGAGAGACAAGCCGCAGAGAGGATGGAACGTATTCTGTCTTAAGCGCGAGCGCGGCGTTCGGGGGCGACGTCACAACGACGCTCCTTCCAAGAGCGGGAACAGAGAAGCCGTCGGGGAGGGAGGCCATTTTATACTCGCGGAATTCAACCCGGAGTGGGGGGGGGATGGGGGGGGTGCCCGCTTGCCTCTTGTGTGGGCCCGCGCTCTTTCTCCTGCAATCTGTGGCGGTGGTTTTTTTTTTTTTGTTTGTTTCCTCCGGCCATTTTTTTTTTTAAATAAATGTGCAACTGTTCCATTATTACATGATAACTGACGCGAGAAACGTGTACGTCATAAAGCAGCCACGTGCGCGCGCTTTGCCTTTTTAAAATCGCCAGCCCCTGTTTTGAGGGGCGACGAGCCTGGCTTTGAGGTGTCCGCTGAGCAGAGCAGAGTAGAGCAGAGCGACGGGCACCTGCAAAGTGCAAACCTCCCCCGTCCGTCCTTTCAGGAGATTGAGGCGGACGCTGCAGGGTTAATTTTAGAGATGTTGGTCCGTTAGTCCTATATGGCCTGTCTGTCTGTCTTCTTAAGGACTGAGTTCACGCAACGTCCTTGGAGTAGTGGTAGCTGCATTTTGACAGCAGTACAAAAACCGCGTTTCAAGTATTACAAAGTCCATCCTGTGTGTGGCCCTCAGGATGGTTTTAATACTTGGGTTTGTACGTTGTGCCCTAACATGACGCCTGGAAGTGTGACGCCTGGAAACGAATTCTGTACACTAGTAGTCAGGTTAAATCAGGGGTGAAATCCAGCAGGTTCTGGAGAACCAGTAGCGGAAATTTTAAGTAGTTTGGAGAACCGGCAAATACCACCTCTGGCCGGTCCCAGAGTGGGGTGGGAATGGAGATTTTTGCAGTATCCTTCCCCTGGAGTGGGGTGGGAATGGGGATTTTGCAGTATCCTCCTGGAGTGGGGTGAGAATGGAGATTTTGCAGTAGTATCCTTCCCCTGCCATGCCCACCAAGCCACGCCCACCAAGCCACGCCCACAGAACTGGTAATTAAAAAAATTGAATTTCACCACTGGGTTAAATTGAGTGCAGCAGCTGTTATTGGATACTTGGATGAATTCTCAAGGTTGCCTTAATTCACGATATTTGCCAGATAGCTACGTTTTTAATTTGTCAAACAATCCAATTTAAACTCAAACCCCCCCCCCCCAACTGTACCATATTGAATTCTACAGTATAGTACAATATCGGGCTTTAAATTTCAACTACGGTATATAGAATGTAAAGGATGTATGTTTGTGTTTTTATTTTTATAGTTATAATGTACACTGAAGACGGCATTTAATTTTGTTGTACCACGTGCAATGACAATAAAGTAAACTAAACTAAACTTTGAGAAGGTATAACTACCATGCACTCATGGGTTGATTTGTGTTGTATGTGCATACCGGTATAATATGCACATATTTCCACAGTGTGTGTGTGTGTGTGTGTGCGCACCTTGGAATTGTTCTTGGCTTCTGGCAATTGCTGAACATAGGTTTTTCACGTCGGTTTTCAGAAGTGGTTAGTCATTGCCTTCCTAGGGCTCCGAGTGAATGGCTGGCACCAAGTCATCCAGCTGGTTTCTTGCCTAACCAAGGCCTAGAACCACCATTTATTTAACCATTATGCTGACTCTCATTTGCACACTTGGCAAAAACAAATCCTTTGGTGAATGTACTGTCTTTGATCAGTCTCATTGCCTTCTGACACGGGGGTCTCCAATCTTGGCAACTTTAAGCCTGGAGCTGGCTGGGGAATTCTGGGAGTTGAAGTCCTCCAGGTTTAAAACTTGCCAAGGTTGGAGACCCCTGTTCTGACATAGTTATATTTACCAACAACAGGATTCTGTAGTTTTCAATTACCAATTATTTTCTTGTAATTCAGGCTGTCTTGAAAGGAAAGTGGACCACCAAGGTTATCAGAGTTGCACTGATATTTAATTCGAAGATTTAAGTTGAGCTAGAAGTTCAATTTTATCAGGAAAAACCATAGTATCTCCACAAACAGATTTTTCATCTTTTTATAAATGCAATCATGTTAGCATTCAGTAGTGTTCTTTTTAAAAGGAACACAGTGACTCAGTGGCTAAGACACTGAGCTTGTCGATCGAAAGGTTGGCAGTTCAGTGGTTCAAATCCCTAGTGCCGCGTAACAGGGTGAGCTCCCGTCACTTGTCCCAGCTTCTGCCAACCTAGCAGTTCGAAAGCATGTAAAAAATGCAAGTAGAAAAATAGGGATCACCTTTGGTGGGAAGGTAACAGCGTTCCGTGCGCCTTTGGCATTGAGTCATGCTGGTCACATGACCACAGAGACATCTTCGGACAGTGCTGGCTCTTCGGCTTTGAAACGGAGATGAGCACTGCTCCCTACCGTCGGGAACGACTAGCACGTATGTGTGAGGGGAACCTTTACCTTTACTAGTGTTCTTTTTATTAACCTGCTTTTTGCTCCCACCAGTAAAAATTTATATATAGGTAGTCCTTGATCTATGTCCACATTGAGCCCAAAATTTATGTTGCTAAGCAAGACAGTTAAGTGAGTTTTGTCCCAATTTACCATCTCTCTTGCTGCAGTTGTTAAGTGAATCAGTGCAGTTGTTAAGTTAATAACACTGTTGTTAAATGAATCTGGCTTCCCTATTGATTTTGCTTGTCAGAAGGTCACAAAGGTGATCACATGACCCTGGGGCATTGCAGCAGCCATCATAAATATAAACCAGTTGCCAAGCATCTGAATTTTGATCATGTGACCATGGAGATGCAACAGTCATTAGTGTGAAAAATGGTTGTAAGTCATCAGTGCTGTTGTAACTTAGAACCATCACTAAACGAATGGTTGTAAGTTGAGGACTACCTGTATTTTAGATATTACTCTCATAGAGAGCTATCTCTGCAGGTAAAATCATCATCTGAAATAAAAATTGAGTTGAATTTGGTAACAAATAGGGTAGGACGCCTCACTATTACTCCAGACATCTTCATTGGCAGTGATTCCTACAGGGAGAGCCTTGGCAGCAAACCCACAAAACTTGTGTATTATAAAATCTTATTAGGGCATAAGCTTTCATGAATTTAAGATGCTATTCAGAGGCGTGAAACATAAATCTTCAACAGATAACACATGAAGCACCACTTGGAATGGACTATAAGGAACAAAAGCCATACTCTAATAATTTTTCCTAACAATGCAGTCTTGGCCTTCAATTTGAAGTCAAATATTTTCTCAACAATTTAAAGCCAATTTAAACTGTTCAGGTGATTTCTGCTAAAAAAAGAGACATGTCAAATATCTAAAAATGTTTATTGATACTTAAATGGATGGAATGATAGTGCAAAGAAAGATGTGCAACTGAGGGCATCATTCTTCACGCAACTTTCACAGTTTAGTCATTTAAATATGTAAAATGTGTGAAGTAATAAATAGATGTCAGGAGAAAAACATTCACTACTTGTATACAGAATGTTACCAAGTCAACATTTTAGCCTTTCCATGCTCATTTTCTTTTAAGAGTATCATTGACCCAAATAAGCTACCCAGAAATGTCACTAAAATACAAGTTCTGAGCAGATTAAAACACCAAGTCAGACATAAAATGGAACTCATGGGTCATAAAGACACAGAATAGTGAATCTTAGACTGGCATGCTTCTAATCCTCCATTGATGCAAAAGGTTTAAAGTTTCCTTTTACTTATTCAGAACACTTTTCCTGAACTCCCAATATGGAAAATGTTTTTTTTTTTTACCCAAGTAGGGTACCAGTACGTCAGGTTTAAACTACTTTACACATTTAAATATAAGAGGAAAACAGAACGTTCTCACTATATGCAAAGGACAGAAGTCATATCAGCCTCAAGTATGCTGCAAACTTCTTTCATTAAATTTTGTTTTCCTAGTACATTTGACTGCAATATCCACAGATAGTCTAGGAAGGAAGTTGGTACTCCAAACTAGAAATCTTTTGGACAGACTTATCTACCAAAATCCCAAAAGAAAAGAGGCATAACCTTCTATCATTCCATTTCAGACTCTCGATGCCAACTTTTTACTGCTGTAATATTTAATGTATGTGCTAGTGGTTCAAAGTTGGGAAGAGACAGTAGGATGGGCCATTTCCAATGACACCTTCATTAAAAAGACATCGTGACATATTACTAAGCAATTGATAGTCACCACAAAAATGGAGCAGAGAGAAACAGGACTTTAAATACAAATACCTTCTGACTAATTACCAAATGAGTTTCTGAAGAGAACCGGCTTGAATATGCCTCATATTAGCTATGCTATGTTTGGGGAAATTGGGGAGATTTTCTCTCTTCACAAGTTGAAAAACTATTCTTTGTCTGCTCCTATTTTTTTCCCAGCACACTGGGCTACACTCAAAGCAGCTTCCATGAAGTACGCAATTGAAGTTGGGAATTGCTGTTTCAAACAAGTGTGGTAGTTTCCTGTAGGGAGATGCACATCTGGAACAGCTGTGGATCACACTGAAAATTGCTTCGGATTTTGTACTTAGGAGTTATTCATATATGAGTCAGTTATAAAAGCAGTACACATTAAAAAAGAGTTAGATCTGTAGTGTTTATGGCAATTAACAAACTAATCTAGATGACTGATCACATCCTTCAATACTTGGGACAGGAACATTCGGGAAAACAAAACGAAGCCCTCCACAAGTTTAGTTACATAAAATAAATTAACACGGACTGTCTTCATGGTTCACTAAATCCAAGAACTAGTTAGCTTCATGTTAGTTTTTATATTATAATTACTAATGGAAAATCAGTTGGTGTTCCATCTCACCTCAATCCCCTCATTCTTTAGGCTTGTCTCATGGCAGAAATATTAATTGCTTCTCTAATTCCACAGAAATGCTTCATTTTTGTACTTGCCAAATGATTATTACCAAGATTAAACAAGCTAAAGCCAGGCCAGAAATTAGGATGCAGATCTTCTTGCGTGATTTCTTCTGTTTAAAACAAAAACAAAAAATTAAAAACAATAGGGTATACTGCAGGCAAAGAGATATATGCACTTTATACCAAGAAAAGTGGCAAGAGATGCAACATTCAGCTCCCATTTCAGAATTAGAGTTACAGTGAAAACCAACATAATTTAAAAACTTGAGTAACTGACAGTGGAATGGATCAGATAAATCATGTTTTAAAAATGTCAAAACAAGTTTTTAACAATGGTTGATTTAAAACTACTATTCAGAAAAGAGTATTTTTGTTAGTCAGCATTTTATTCTGTGCAATGTTTGAGTATCTTATCAGCACTAGCACTGATGATATTACCTAGTTTGGGTAGTGACATGTCTGCAAGAAAACAACCAAGCTCAGAGAGCAACAAGGACCCCTCATTTCAACCTTGAGCTACAAATATTCTTCTCTATTAGTACTTTAAAAAGCATTCTGTCTCTTGGAGGGTGGGAAGCAAGAGTTAGCTCTCCCAAGACTGATGCATATGGTTAAGGCTAAACCTACAGTTGGAAAAGGATCAGAGTTGAGGAAGGGTGGAATATAGAAGATTAGCTGCTTGTATGCCTTTCATGCCTCTCAATCTCTCCTAAATCACAAACATTTTAAGGGACTGAATGGAAAGCTATATATTTCTCATCATTTGGGAACAAAAAACATTCAAAATAAGAGACAGAGCATCTCTGAAAGGCAGACAGAAATCCCAACTATGCTGCCCCCACTTCTAATTCTGAAAGACTTTGGGGCTGTACAAAGATTACCTGATAATAAGCAGACCTCTGCAACTGTTCATTGGCATTTTCGACATGGACTTCTGCATTCTCTACATTTGCTTCTATGCTATCTAGAGAGAGAAAGAACATCCACTTAGAAAAACAACAACCCACAAGCATCACCACTATATGATGCATTCTTCCTACAGTTAAACCCTTTTATATAGTCTGTATAAAGTTATTTCAGCATGAGATTAGTAGTGTGGCATACCCTTTAGCTGTACTAAGGGTTAACCTGCTAATTAATAATGGTTAGCTTAGTTTCAGATAGGGGACTGTCTGTCAGGCCCAAACCTAGAGATGAGACTTGGAGATCCAAACGAATCTAATCCTTTATATGTTTATACCAAATAGGCAGAATCTTGCCAAATTAAAGCTATAACTTTCTAAGCTACTAGATGCATCTAGTATATAGTTGGCAGCCAAGCAAAAACCACAATTTACTTACCAATCATGTCTCCCTGATCATGGATCATCATAGCCAAATCTTTAAAAATCTGATTCACATCCAAGATATCTGCCTGAAAGGGAAGTTTGCAAAAAAAATTACTGCTTTTTGTGCTTATATGTTTCTATTGAAATTATTTCAATTATTAAGACAAATAATTATTCCTGTTGCATTTATTTTTTTCTAAATAGCAATCTAGTACGGCTTAACTGTATAAAGTCTCATTGTCCATACTACACTTACAGAAAGAGTCTTTTTGGAACAGCTATTTGTTGTCCTGTATTGCCACTGTTGCTGAATCTTTGGATTCATCCTCCCCATTTATTTTTTAAAATGAAATTTCATTTATGATCGTGTATCACAAGTACTATGTCATATTCCAGTCTTAGAAGAATACTTGGGTTTATATGTCTGGTTCACCCACTCCAAGTTCTTCCCTTTCTACTACATCCTCCTCCTGTTTAATAACTGATTGTAAAAGTGCAACCCACATTTTGCAAAATCCTACACTTCACCTGCTTATCTTTTAAGAAGATACAGGAAAATATCAATGTCCTGCACTTTGCAGCATTCTTCTAATTTCCCAAATACCGATTAGAAACTTTATGAATTTATCAAACACTTATCAATGTTGCACATTTTGCTCTTATTTTGAACTGTTACTAATTCGAGATTGCCTTGAAAGAAAGAAAAGTCATGTTCATATCCCAGGTCCCCAGTGACACATCTATGTATTCACAGATACTGTGCCCGGTGCCTATCAGATTCCTTGAACCATCTGATTTTAAGTTTTAAAAAAATATGAAAAACTGGCATGCTGCCATGTAAAGGGCCAGCCTCATGCAACTTCTTAATTTCCATGAATGGCTTTAGCCCTCTACGTTTTCTAATAAAAACCATAGTGGTGGCTAGCTCTAGTCTAGATCCGTAGCTTCAATTGGGTTCATTTTCCTAGAAATGAACTTCGGTATATAGACATAGCAAGAAACATCCTACAGAAGGCAGAACTGAAAGATGGCAGTTTGTATTAAGGTAAATGGAGGTTTTCTACCTAGACATGATTCTCATGGCAACCGTTTTACAAATGGACACGGTTGGCCATGCCAATCATTCTCCAAGATGTTCTCAAAATTCCAACAGTGGTCATCAGACCAAAAAGACATGCTGTACAGCATTAGATAAATATCACAGAGTGCAAATGAAGAGCACAGAGTGGCTTTTGACAAAAAGAGGCTGTTGATCTCTTTAATGTGTATTTTTTTTTTAAAAAAAATGGCATCTAGCTAAACCTATCAGCTACTTACCTCCAATTGCCTAATGGCAGTTTCCCTCTCCTTGATTAACTCAAGATCTTGCTCCGTTATAGCTATGTCTTCTTCCTGAGCCTGCATCTGATCCCATTCTTCATTGCTGAAGGGAAAAAAAATGGATAATTCACTCTTCTTGCTGATCCTAAGAAATCAAGAAAAGGCTACTCAAATACTTTTTAGATTCACTTATATAATTCCCTAGCTGTGGAAAACATTTAGTGGTATTTAAAGCTATATTGTCTACTAATCAGGATGTCAATAAGAAAATCAGGAGTGCATAAGAGAAAAGAGTACAAAGCCTGAGGAATATCCTATTAAACAATGATTTGGCTCCAGTATCTGAATTGAGCCACTATTTCTGAATAAAAGTTGTTGTGTGTCATATGAGCAACCTCATAGGGCGCAACAGATTAATTTTCAAATTGACTGTGGATTAGGAATGTTTTTCGCAACTGAAGAAACAAGGTAATCGATACCAGAAAGCAGTATTACCTGTCAAATGAGACCAGTTGCTCTTCCCTGCGTCTCTCATCTCCCTGGAAAGAAACAATTCAAGATCAGCCAAAAATTTACACTGGGAGGATATGATGCAGCAATTAGATCCTTTCTGGCCTAATTAACAACAGGTTTTTTTTTTTTTTTTTTTTTTTTACACAAGTCATGGATCTGGCAGACATACTTAAGGCAAAATTAGTTTTTTCATTTAAGAGTACCAATTAACCAAGGAGGTTGTTAATAAAATTTGAACAACTGAAATGGAATTGAACTAAACAGGAAGGGACCAAGTCACTATGTCTGCAACAATATGATAATTATTCCTGTTCCCCTTTGAATCACTCAGTCCATCTAATTTAATCTGCTGGGTGCAAGACATATGTGTGTGTGTAAGGAATTATGCCATTCAAAGTCACTGCTCTGAAGACTTGTATTTTTTTCTGTTCATCAATATGGTCATCAGTCGGGCATCCTTGGTCCCTCGCCTCAAGTAACAAGTGAACTTTCATTTCCCCCATCCAAATTACATAAGATTGGCATAGTATTGTATAACAGCTTTGCTGTGAGAAGACTGAAAGATAGCTACTGTCCTTATGGTTCTTGAGCTGGTTTGGAGCTTCTAACAGGAGAGTGCAGCTATTGTATATCCTTAACCAAAGACTGGAACTCTCCTCCTATCTGGGACAGTCGTCCACTTCCAACAAGTGTCCAACTTCAGGAGGGATGCCCATGGATAGTGGGGGAGGAAGATGACCAGCTACTTAGCCAGCAACTGTGGCTATCAATTGGATGGCAAATGTTGCATCCAGATTGCCCTCACATCCTAGCTACTGTCCTGACAGAGACAAGGACAAGAAGATAATGCTGCAGAAAGGAATTCACTTAAAAGTGCAAAGCAACTGCCTTCACTTATTTTTTCCCAAGTGGGTATCGGAACATAGATAAAGCCAGATTTCCCCCCCCAGAACTTTCCTTGTTAAGAACCACCTATAGTATGACTTTAGAATAAATAGGGTAGATGTGAAGCTAGAAAACAGGGAACCATCAGGTTAATAAGACACTTTGCCATCTAGTTTTCCTTTAAAACAACTAAATTATTCTTTTGTGGAATGACAACTTACAGAGAGACGAGAGCCAGCTCTTGCCCTGGCAACAGTTTCTTTTTCTTTCTCCGAGACTCTTCTCTGCACTGCTTGAAAATTATTTAAGGCTGCAGAAAAGTCATTCATTAAACGCTCCTTCTGAAGTTTTTGCTGGCGCTGGAAAAGAAGAATGTTGTCTGTGATTGTAAAAGCAAACTCACCAGCTTCAAAGAAATATTCATACTTTATTTCTTAGCTCTTACTGGATATGTTCGCAGCTTTCAACATACATGACTTTTAAGAAGAGATTGGACAACCATTTGTCCAGAATGGTATAAGGTCTACTGCTCGAAGAAGGGGTTGGACTAGAAGACCTCCAAGGCCCCTTCTGACTCTGTTATTCTGACTGATTCAGACCACATTTATCCATTGTTTTATTAAAAAGCTTTTAAGGAGATTTCATGTTCACCCATGACTGGGAATTTGGAGACCAGAGAATCAGGGTGAAAGGTTAGGGTGTGGGCTCAGATTAACATCCATTCACAACAATGAAAACTTGGGGAATGACTGGTTCAGTCCCTCTCAGCCCAACCTCTTACTCCCAAGAGGGTTGCTGGGAATAAAATATTCATATTCTGACGATAAAATGGAAGAGGTTTGCATATGCTGCTTTGAGCAACATAATAATTGCAACAATAGGAAAAGCAGGGGTCCAACGCTTCCAGCAAACCAGAGTGTGAAAGGGTGAGTGATACCTATTTCATACATGAGCAGGCACTGAAAATTCATTTGTCAACTATATGCGCATACTATTAATCTCCATTATTACAGCAGATGGAATGACAAATTATTCCTCATCTCCAAAACGCTACTTATACCTTATTCACACGGAGAACTAGCATATGCAAAATATGTAAGTAAGTCTATGCATGCCCTCTGCCCCCAGATCCATACCACCATGTAAAGGAAGTATTGCCATTCCTGATGATTGAGTATAACGTTAAGGCATGGTTCACATATTGCCACGCTAAGTGTTGTTTTTTTTAAAATTTGATTTATATGCCGCCCTTCTCCGGAGACTCAGGGTGGCTTACAATGCGCTAAGCAATAGCCTTCATTCTTTTGTATATTTATACAAAGTCAGTTTATTGCCCCCACAACTGGGTCCTCAATTTACCTACCTTAGAAAGGATGGAAGGCTGAGTCAACCTTGAGCCTTGGCGAGATTCGAACCTGCAGTAATTGCAGGCATCTGGTCTTAATAACCAGCTTAATAACAGGGTGCCTTAGACCACTGTACTACCAAGTTATCATGTGTTATGCTTGATTTTGGCTTATTATGTTTTGCAAACCCAACCATTGTTGTTTTAAACCATGATTAAAAAGCAACGGTTTAATGTGATCGGCAAACCTGTTCAGTTTTCTCCCAATACATGAAAACCACAGATAAACCCACAAACCTGTTCTGAAGTAGATAAGGGCAGTGGAAGGGAGCCTAGTTCCTTCAGGTATTCATTAGTCTCTTTGGCAAGCCGGTTTGCTGTATGTTGCAACTGTTGTCTAGGAATAAAAACACATTTCAGTTTCATTCTAGCAAGGTTGTGTCCTAGTTCCATTTCTTTTTAACTTTATACTGCCATCTATCTGAATGGTGATTTGAACTGGATTATTTAATTATTGACTCAAACTGCTCCCCTTGCCCAATCCAAGATCAGTCAAACTCTGGTTTTCATATTAAAACAACTACCGTAACTTAGATATCCATCCTGCTTTCAAAACCCAGTCCATAGGATTCAACAGTTTGGTTTTTGTTCAGAGTTGTTTTTTCCTTGAGCATCTCCCCCTTACTTGACAATTTTTTAAAGATTGGATTCACAGTGTCTCCATTCAGTCTGACTTAAACAGCACTCCATAACAAAACAAACAAAAAAACCCAGATCTCCTTGTTATTCAGTGGTGAAAAAAAAATGCTTTGAATGTGAAAGTTATTTAAAGCTTATGTCCAAGCCTATTCTTAGAATCGCTGTAACTCCAATATGAACAGATGGAACAGGAGTTTTGCAGATTCTGCTCATAAAGCATTGGTTTGAGAAGCTATTCCATGTCACTTTCTTTATTCTCTAGTTTCTTGCTTTCTGGCTTTTAATTCTTTTTTTAAAAAAAATCAGCTCTTGGGGAAAAATTGGGGTCTGATTTCCTTCTGGCTTCTTGTAAACAAGGGGTTTTTGTCCATAGGAATTTTTTTCTTAATTAGCTTCTAGACCTTGGCCATTTTTAAATCCATACAGTATTGTGAAAAAATAAGTTAGAATTTTCGATACCATGTAATGCTATCATACAAAATTATCTAGTTCCTGTTCTTATCTTTTTTTATACCTCGTTCATGTTCATAAAACTGAAGCTAAACTTTACAAATCACCTTTTTCCTTAACCCATTTACATTGGAAATTATTTACAATATTATTCTATTCTATGAATTTGTTAGACCTCAAAGTTAAGATATCCAAAATTAACCTGAGTATCTGATTAGCCCTCAAGCCCTCCATATCGTGAAATGCTACTCAGGTGATACTTACAAGTTTTCCTGCAGTTTGGTTGAATCCTGCTTGGTTCCCAACTGATTCATCAAATTCTTGATTTGAGAAGCTGTAAAAAAAATAACATCATTTGTCACATATAGGTAATCTTCAATTTATAACCACAAGTGAGCCTCAAATTTCTGTTGCTAAGCAACACATTTGTTAAGTGAATGTTGACCCATTTTACAACCTTTCTTACCACAGTTGTTAAGTGAATCACTGCAGTTGTTAAAGTTAGCAACACGGTTGTTAAGTGAATCTGGCCTCCCTATTGACTTTGCTTGTCAGGTCGCAAAAGGAGATCACATGACTCAGACACATTGCAACCGTCATAAATACCAATCAGTTGCCAAGCGTCTGAATTTTGATCACATGACCATGGAGATGCTGTAACAGTTGTAAGTGTGAAAATGATCATAAATCCTCTTTTTCAGTGCCATTGTAACTTCAAATGGTCACTAAACAAACTGTTGCAAGTCGAGAACTACTTGTATGTTCCCCACTGAGTTATGAGAAAATGAGAGAGTGTAGATTATTTGCTGCAACACAAAGTCTATGAGTAATTCAAGTGGGTTATTAAACTCAGAGACTACAGTCATAACCCACAACAATGAAGAAAGTTATTACACTTGATTGCCTTAAACAACAGACCATCACTTCAAATTCTAGATTCTTATAATCACCCCCTGCAAACACTATGAAATCATCAGAAATCAAGCTAGACTCAAAAAAATTGATTTGTTTTTTACTTGCAGGACACAAAGAATAAACCAATCAGACACAGTGATCTTAAAGACATCTGGGAAGGATAGAGGGATTGAACAAATAAGTGGAATTATTGGTTCCAAAGTAATAGCTACATATCCCTCATCTGCAGACTCTATTTATCTATCTTTGCAATTGTTCTAGTCCCAAAACAGGTATGCAGTTGTTTTATTCAATGAGTCCTTTATTGAATAAAGGATTCATTCACAACAAATGTGAATAACAAATATAAACCTGGCTTAAAGTCAGAAATCAACAGTCATCTTCTAAGAGTGATAAGTAATGTATAAATAATTCCAGTGCTCACAACTTGTCTCAACAAAGTTACAACAATGAGTAGATGGATTTAGCCCACAAAAAGACTTAAATAAAATCAGACTATCAAGATGCTAATCTGGCACCATTGAATCACATGCTCAGAGGCGGCCATAATTTTCCAATTATAAATTGAGAAACCAAAACAAAAAACAATCCACTAAAACTCCTGACAGTCAACAGAACATTGATTGTTTAGAGTTCGTGCTATTCTGGGCACTTTTTAGGAACAGCAATTATAATAACATCAACATATATCTCCCTAAGTCATGGGGAAGGCTGCTATCAAAATTATTTCATCTATTTATGAATTCTTGTTTAAATATGTTGATGTCAGAAGAGGCTAAATTAAAAAAAAATGACATCAAGGGAGTGCCAGTGAGATCGCTAGTCAGTAACCCCATGCACTAATATCTTTTATTACTAAACACCCCCCCCCTTTCACTTATTGAAAAATGAAGTTCTGGGATTTTTTGGCAGATATCAACAGGCATTCTGTAAATATGTTTTAAAAGTATTGATTCCAATCCTAGTCAATAATGTGGATTTCAGAAGATCTGTTGGAGATTAGATCCCCACAAAAATGAAGACACTCTCTGATGAAGAAGCCAACTATCCGATTTATAAACTTAAAATAAAAGCCCAATCCAGCTGCAGGCTCATTGTAGCCTGGTATGTTGCATACAAAGCTTCAGTCCATTGATCTCTAAAGCCTGCAGAAACAGGACAATTCAAGCCTATGTTAATTCCTCAGCAGGCTGCAGGCTGTGCCAGCAGGAGATCATCTCTCATATTAAATGTGGGTGTGACCTGGTCTCATGGGGAACGTTATGGACCTATTCCCTGAACATTTTTGTGGTCTCAGTTGCCAGCTACAAGCCCAAAATGAAATCAATAGGAGCTATGACTTAACTTAGATTTGCCCATATTTCTGACCACTCCTTGTAATGCTATGCAAAGAGTCTGAATATCTTTGCACAGAAAAAGTTCGGTGTAGTATTGAGTTTGTTGGCAAGAAAATGGCGAACCCGAGTTCCAGTAGTCCCTTGGGCATGAAAGCCAGCTGGATGACTTTATGCCAATCACTCTCAGTCCTGTCTACCTTCCAGGGGTTGTTGTGGGGAAAATAGGAGGTGGGAGCAGACTTTCCATTACCCAAACGAGATCACATCATCAATGCTGGAAGGGACTGGGGTCTGCTCTTCATTTATATTCTAGTGACTTGCCCTGTCAGTGTTGATGGGAGTGGTCTTGGTGTAGATGTAGATTTAGTGTGTTATTTTTTTCCTGTTGAAAAATATTTGACTTGCTTAAATATTTACATCATCACCTTCTCTATCACACCAAAACTATAGACAATTTTCTCAAATACCCTGATCTAGAGAACAATCAGTAGACAAAAATGGGGATAGATATCATTATTACTGTATTATTATTACATTACATCATCATCATTATCTCTTTTATTTATTAAACATGAAACTCAGTCAACTGAACATTCAAAAATGCATTACAGTTACCATTGACTGGTGCTAATGGTTGATACGGATTGCTGCCAGCGTCCTAGGTATTATTATTGGTTAATCTTTGGTGAGATTCACAGCCTTTGAGGCTGGTTAATAGCTCAGCAGCTCGAGTCCTAACCAAGGACCTAGGAACTGTTAAGGTATCGTTGGAGGATGTAAGCTGTTCTGAGTAAGGTGGTTTTTTGTAGAGTCAAAATGTTCAAGTCCGGCAAATTTAGAATTTCTAAATAGCGGGGTAGCCCTTTGGGTATTGCTCCAAGGGCTCCAATTATAATTGGGACAACATACGATTTCTTTTTCCACAGTCGCTCAACTTCAATTTGCAAGTCCCGGTACTTTGTGATTTTTTCTTGCTGCTTATCTTCAATCCGTGCATCACTAGGTATTGCAATGTCAATGAACCATACTTTTTTCTTTTCAACTATTGTTATGTCAGGTGTGTTGTGGACCAAGTGCCTGTCAGTCTGAATCCTAAAGTCCCACAAGATCTTGAGTTTCTCATTCTCTAAAACTTTCTCAACCTGATGTTCCCAGTGGTTTTTGCTGTACTCAAATCCAAACTTCTGGCACAATTTCCAGTGCGAGTCTTAGCAACGTGGTCATGGCATTGTAGGTAGTCAGTTTGTGAAATTTTGCTGCACCCACTGATCAGGTGGTCGACTGTCTCATCTTTCTCATTACAGAGGTGGCATTTGCTGTTGGTGGTAACATGTTGAATTTTTGCCTTCATGCGGTTTGTGGCTAGGGCTTGTTCTTGAGCTGCCAAAATAAAGCTTTCTGTTTCTTTTTTTCAGTACTCCTGATCTTAACCAGTTCCAAGTTAGTTTCTGCCTTATTATTAGCTTTGCCTTATTATTATTATTTACTTTATTCATTAAACATGAAACTCAGTCAACTGAACATTCAAAAATGCATTACAAATACCATTGACTGGTGCTAATGATTGATACGGGTTGCTCCCAGCGTCCTAGGTATCAACCAAGTACTTTCTTAAGATGTACGATGTTCCAAGCAGCACAGTTTTTTGCAGTTCCGCTGGTGTTATCGCAGGAAGCTGCATTTGTTGTTGTTGTTATTGTTATTATTATTATTCTAAAACGTTACATGCAAAACCTACTGAGCTCCGGACGGCTCCTGATCTCCGCTCCTTCCGTCGGGACTTGAAGACTTGGCTTTTCAAACAAATAGGCTGAGACTGATTCCGGGCTTTATTATTTACTACTAATTAATTATTTGGATTAAACTATGATTTTATTGTACTTGTTTCTTAACTTGTGTTCGCCGCCCTGAGTCCTTCGGGAGAATGGCGGCATATAAATACATGTAATAAATAAATAAATAGGGATCATGCCTAGACTCTTAGACTTTGGAACTGCTTGCTACTATATTTCTCATCCCGATTCGTACTTTGTAGTATTTAACATTTTAAACAGATACACTTTCTTTAAACGTTAGGAGAAGGCGTGGATTTTACAAATGAAAACGCGGTACAAAGGATTTAAAATGAAGAGGTTAGCGAGATGGGAAGGAGGGGGTGGTGGTGTTAAGAAAAGGGAACATCATTTCTAAAGGAAAGATTTTTTTTTTGTTTTGTTTTGGAGGGAGGGAGGGAGGGATAACCCAGGAGATGGTGGGAGTTATGTGGGTCAAAGAGATCAAAAGCATCACTCACTGCATTGTGCCAGGCGCTGTATGTTGGCGCTGCAGGTCTGGATAATGGTGCTGAAATCTCGAACCGGAAGCCCCCCAGGCCGGTACGTCTCTAACTGTCCGTACGACATAGTTATCTCTAAAGCCTCAGGAAAGGGGAGGAAAAAAAAAACCCCAAGAAAACCCAACCAGAAAACAACCCCAACCGAGAAGGACAAAACCTCCTATTTTATCTGTCAAACCGAGACTCTGCCGACGCCTCCGCAGCTGCGCACGCGCATCAGGCAGGCCCGACCTTTTCTCTCCCCCCACCCATTTTCTCACGCAGGCGCACAAGTAGAAGCCTAAACGGGACAGCCCACCCCCGCCTTCTCCCCGGCCTCACTCGAGGAAGCGGTAGCTGGTTGGGCGAGCCGAGGGAAAGCGGAGGGATCTGTACGCATGCGCCCTAGCCGCGAACGCTCAAAAAAAAAAACACACTTGGTTCAACCGCCGTTATCTCCAATGGGAGTGCTCGGTGCCATGGCAACCGGGGGTAGCTTGGTTGGGGGTGTTGCTGTTTAAAGGAGGCCGCGGTGGTCGTTGTGATGATGATGATGATGATGATGATGATGATGATGATGATTCCCAAGAGATAACGGCGTGGCGTCGGCTCCCTCTTTCCCTGAACCGCTTTCGGTCGTCAGGTTGCAGGTGGGAAAGGCTGGCGACACTGTACACCGGTCGCCAGTCCCGTTGAAGTAAATGGGGATGGACTCTCTTCGGTATGAAAGGGGATTCGGGTGAAAGCGAAATAATAACCGATGGATCAATAACAACGACGGTACCGAATTCAGTCCGCCTGGCTTGCAAGGTATGTGACCCCAGGATTATTATTATTATTACACCGTGGATGTTATTCTGCGAAGGCTTCCTAGAGGTTGACCCCTTGAGGTCGGTGGCCTTTTTTTTCCAGGTAGGTGGGGATTAAAGACCAAATTGGAAAAATTGGGGCAACCATCAGATGGCGGCGGCGGCGGCAGCAGGATTGTGGGTCTTTTCTTGGCTGCCAGTCCCTGGGCCAACAGGACCTTGCAGTCTTGCAAAAATTATCCTTGGAAATGGGTCAAAAAGGGGACAGCCCACTAATATTGAATACCACTACCCTGTTTTCCCCAAAATAAGACATTGCCTGATAATAAGCCCAATCGGGCTTTTGAGCGCATGGCAATAAGGCAAACAAGCGCTTATTTCAGGGTTCAAAAAAAATATAAGACAGGGTCTTATTTTGGGGGAAACATGGTACCAGTAGTCTAGTGCCGTGATGGCAAACCTATGGCACGCATGCCGGAAGTGATGTGCAGAGCCATCTCTCTGAGCACGCCAGCCGTCACCTGTTGCTCTCTTGGGTTCCGGTGCGCCAGCTAGATGGTTTTGCGCATGCGGGAGCGCCGGAAACCAGAAGAGCAGCTCCCTGGCACATATGCATGCGCTGGGAAACTGAGCCACTGGGCTTTGTGTGCGCATGTGTGCCAGAAACCGGAAGACCAGGTGACCGGCGTGCATGTGCATGCCAGAAACCGGAAGCTCAGCTTCCCGGTGCATGCATGTGCGCTGGGGAACTGCTCATCCAGTTTCTGGCAGTCTCCCCCCCCCGCGCATGTGCGCTCCCGTTTCAACACTTGGTGCCGAAAAGGTTCACCAACACTGGTCTACAGTGGTTAAGGCACCAGGCTGGAAACCAGAAGAGTGTGAGTTCTAGTCCTAGTCAACTGGGTGACTTTGGGCCAGTCACTGTCTCTCAACCCAACCCAACCCACCTCATAGGCTTGTGGGAAAAATAGGAGGCAGGAAGATATAAAGTATGTTCACTATCTTGAGTTATTTATAAAAATAATAAAGGCAGAATAGAAACAAAAATTCTAGTCCCACTTTAGGCATAATGCCATCTGGGTGACTTTGGGCCAGTCACTCTTTTTCAACTCTAGGAAGATTGCAAGGGCAAACCGCCTCTTAAATCTTGCTAAGAAAACTGTCCAGGCAGTCACCAGGAGTCAACACTGATTTGAAGGCGCACACACATATACCAAGAACAAAGGTGGATGGATGGACTCAATGACATAAAGCTGGGTGCACTGTAGGAAGACTTGAAGGACAAGATTGGGGACTGATTCTTATGGAGAGTATTTGTGTGGACGGTCCATTTTGAATAATGTTAAATATAAAAACAATGTTAATGTTTTCAGAAAGGGCTATACTCTGTTCAAAATGCTGGTCTTCTTTACATCCTCTAGGATCTAGGCTCCGTTAGATCATTTTCTCCTACATCACTTGGGTCAGTTATCTGAATTGTGGTGGGTGGCAAGCTGAATAGAGACTGTTCATGGGGAGACCATGCCAAAATACGATCTCACGTATTTTCTGTGTCTAAAACAAACGAGGAAAGCTAGAGTGCTGTGCTGGCAAGATGGTCAGTATTTAATACAGATTCACACATCAAACAAAGCCATAATACAGTGGCTTGTTTAGATCAATATAGCATAATGTGACATGGTCACATGTCATTTTAAAGTAGTATTTGCAGACAGGTTTGCTAAACCACAAAACATGGATTGCAGCAACTCACTAAGCTAAACTCAAAGAAACTACAGTATATAATAAGACTAAGTATATTGAGTGAACTAGGTCATATGGTTGTAAACAAGATTTATAGCTTAATGTTATATATGATGAGCTTCCTCTGCCTTTTAACTTTGCAATTGTTCCTTTTAACGTTTTTAACTATAGCTTTTTTATTATTTTAAAGTTTTATCTGGAAATTGCCCAGAGGTATGCAAGTGTATTAGGTGGTATAGAAATTTGATAGACAAAAAAATAATTAAAATGAACCAGCCTATAATGACTTGTTCATTGAACCATGTCTGAAGCAAATTCTGACAGAATTTAATCAATTTAAAATCAATAACACTATTGATATATTGATTTAATCCTGGAGTTTTCTACATTTGAGCCCATCCCAGCTAATCAATTAACCATAAAGAAATAAAACCGTCAACCGGTAAAGGTTAGAAATTGCACTTTGAATATCAAAACTCCAATTGGAGGGTATAGAATAGATCTCATAAATCCCTAAGGTTCGGGGAAGTGTCTGGCAAATATCAGACACCAGGGGGCATCAGTGCCCAGTAAATGATTTGAATTGTGCAAGGTTTATAGAAATATTCTTAGCCAAGTATTCTTAAGGCTGTGTTGAAACTTCAGGCTTCCTTTGTTTATCTGCTGTTCAAGTTGCAGAACAGCAGGAGCTGGTCGAGCGCATGTGCCAATAACATGTTTGCTCGCAAGCCTCTACCCACAAGCCACAAATGAACAAACTCAACTTTCAGTTTTCTTCTAAGAAGTTTATAATACCATATAGTAGATCCAGCTACTGCTACCTCCATTACAGTCCTTTGAATTACAAAGGACTCCATTACAGTCCTTTGTAATTCAAAAATTCAGACTAAAATCTTTCTTGGTTCTTATTCGTATGCTGAGTACATACTATATGAGAAAAGTGTCTTTTTAAATATATTTGAAGGTTTAGCCAAAACATCATATAGCAACAGCAACTTTCTTCGTGAGTTTTTTTCCTATTGTAAAATGCAGAGACAAGGAAATAGTCTTTTTGTGATATCTTATACCTGTTCTTTAAAGGAGCTGATGACCTTTGTCCATAAAACAAAACCTTTATAGATGTTCCTGAAAGCTGACAATTCAGAAAAGCTGTTAAGACTCCTGGCTTTGAATGAATGAGGTTAAGCAAACATTGCTGTATGAAGCCAAAGTTTGCTTTAACCAGAATTTGTTGAACAACCATGGGGGTTTGTTTTGCACATTATTCAAAAGCCATCAGCTGTGGATTATAAATCGCAGTAGCTGGATTCACACATCGCCCCAAGCCAAAATCAAATAAATGGTATCTTTGTTGAGCGGGATATGTAAATCTATTGTTCTTTTCATTTATTAGGTTACCTTAGTATTTGACTAATAACTTCTCAGTTTTATGAGGTTGTTTTAGATTATAATTAGCCCAGATCTCTCAAGATGAGGTGAGCTATAAATGAAGGTAAACAAGTACTGTCATCTGATTTGAAGGCATATGAGTCAATTCATTAATTGTTAAATCTTCAATTACGTGGTTTGATGTAGAAAGGATACATTGCTCGTTTATTGATGCAGCAACAATGATCTCTTATTGCTATCATCAAGTGAGTAAATGGCATCATTCTGAAAGAATTGTTTTTAGGTGAGGCACACTTTGACTGCAGCTGTTTTATCTCTACTTCTTTTGTAGCATTGTTTACTATCTGCAATTTAAATGTATTAGTGATCAAAACTGCGTACACTGTCAAAAATGTTGCTTCCCAACTTATCTGGCCTGATAATAGTGCAATCCCTGCTATGTTTATTCAGAAGTCACCCCAGTGAATTCAGTGAGTTAGATTGATTCCAAGTGTGTCTAATACTGATTTCAAATGTTAGGGTTTCAAATGTGTTATTCAACCAAGGATGGGGTTCCTGTAGCCTTCTAGATGTTGCTAGAGTCCAGTATCCAATTATCGTAGCCACTGACCAGAAGTGATGGAAGCTGGACTCTAATAACCTTTGGACGGCTGCAGCTCTATAATCATTGGCTAAGGTCACATGACATACTGAATTGCAAGCTAACTAGAATCCATATTTGTATGAAAGTGTATATTTATCCAATGGTAATTTTAACCCAGCTAAATCGTGAAGTCCTCTGGGTAATGCATTAACTGTACTGCAAACCAATTCCATGCTGACTATTTATGATTTAGTTCTCAAATGGTCCAGACCTGGACCGGGTGAGGATCAAAGCAACCACACAGGAAACAGAGCAGCTCAGTAACCCAGGCTTTAATCCACAATAATAGGCCAGAGCCTTGGTACACGATGAGTATCACACACAGTTACGTGCAACATCAGCGCTGGCAGCTCTCACCTCCCAGTGCACTTTATAGTCCAGGGCAATACCCTCTAGCTGGCCAGACAGGCCCCCTGGTCACCCATCATCCTGCTGCCTGTAGCAAATATCTGGCCGCAGTGGTGTGGCCGGGCTGGAGACAAGCTTCAGGGTTTTGTGCAACCCGCCGGAGGCGCATATAGGGACACAGGAACAATCAGCTGGTGAGCAGCTGTATGGCGTTGTCACCGGAAATCCCATCACCGCCATTGCCTCCTTGCCCTTGAGGCTGAGCACCTGCCTCGTTGCCTGCTGCCCGGTGCCGCTTGCATGGAACTGGCCGGGAGAGCAGCCTGCTGACGAGCGGCTTGTCGACGCCGCTCCGGCGTGTCCTGCTGTCACTGCTGCAGCCTCGCTCATTGCTGCGATCGCCGGATCAGGGCTCGATATTAGTGTGTGATGTGAAATGGGAGTAAAACACAATTATATTAAGTTCTGAACATACTATGTGAACGCTACCAGTTTTGATTCAAAACAGTGGTCTGGGAATCTTAGCGCTGAGGTGTGACATTCACTTTGGTATCCCCTCTGTGTTCTCATTGCCAAGATTGCATTTCATCATCAACGACATCTGGTTTCGATCCATACATTTATGACTAATTTATGGTCTTTGATAAATATTAGTGCCAAAATAAATATTTGAAGAACTGCTCTGAACGTTTATATGAGAATTTGACCTGAGAATTGTATCTAATAATCCAGAGCACAGTCCTCTGTTATGTATTCAGAAACGTTCTACTGCAGCCTTCCCTACCCTTGTATTTTCAGGTTTCTGTTGGAAGTAGAATTTCAATTCCATGCATAACGGCAGTGATGAATGATGGTGGTCCAATTCATTTGGATGACACCAATCTGCATTCAGCCATATGGTACTACAGGAGGATAATGGATGATTAATAAAGGTTGGTGCTTTTATTGAAAACTAATTGCCCATTCGTATTGTGGGGCATCAACAAATGGTGTGCATAAAAGGCAGTCTAAAACGTAATAACATTGGTAACAGTATAATAATTTTTGAGATCTTAGCTACTCTGCTTTAGAATTTTAAATTTTTATTAACAAAATAAAGATGGTTTCTTACATTAACACAACCTCTTGCATGTTTTCTTATCTCACTATTCAGTGGAGTTCTACTCTCAGTTACATTTACCTAGGATTGTAGCTTTGATAGAGAAGTAGAGGATTTAAAAAAGAAAGTATGAATAGCAAAGTATGTTTCTAGGTAAACGTGCATGCATTCATCCAGCCCACTTCTTTGTTGTTTTCTGATGATTCACAAGGCGTAAGTATAATGGATCCAGTTGTTTAAACAGTAATGCAATGATACAATTAGAAATGTAGGTGATAGTTACAAGAATCTAAATGTAAAAATAACAACGCAGGGCAACATCTGTTAACTGTCAAGGGCTGTGTCAGGAAGAGAATAACATTTGCATCAATTCACATTATGGTTTAATGTAAACTAAATCACATTTGTACACCCTGTAAATTAATGATCAGCAGTCGCAGCCATTGCCTGTCCAACTGCAGCAAAAGTATCTTCTGTATCAGCTACGTAGGAACCAAGTGGCTAGGTTCCAGCTGTTCCTTGTCCAGAAATAAGACCATGTCTGAACACCTATCTTGTGCCTGATTGCAAATAACCATTCCCTGGAAATTCAAAGGAGGAGGTTAAAGCTGTTTTTCAGGTGGTTTGGAAACACACAAAGTATCTGGCGTATGAAATGAAGACAGCCCTGCTGGTAGCGAATGGAGGCCCCAAGATCTGCGAAAGCGCACAGATACAAGGCTTTTGAACTTAAAGGCTACAGCAGACTCTCTCCTTTTTTTTGTTGTTGTTTTATTATTCAACTCAAAACGCTCTTGATTCACAATGTTCAGAGAGCTAAGCGGAAAGTGCCTTTTCCTGAACCTGGTTATTTATATACCAGAACTGGCTGCTGCTGATGCAGGGGACAAGAATATTGCTTGCAAAAAACAAAACAAAATACACACACACAATAAAACACTTCCCTCCCCACTTCCACCGTTGCACCAGGTTGTCATCAATACACTGGAGGATGTTTCACACCATGAGAGGAAAAAACTGGCTGCTTATAATTGGCTGCAAGCATTCAGATAACAAAAGGCATTCCGTGTTTTTAGGGAATTTGACGAACTGCAATGACTATCTAATCTGTCTTCTAAACTCCTCTGGCCTTGCAGTCGATGTGGCTTCTAAAACCACAAATATGGGCTCCATTTTGAGGGTTCTTTTTGGTTTTTTGCTGGTGTGATTTAACAGTGGTTAAACTATGGCTTAGTGCAGAGTGGGAACCCGGGCTGTTAAAAAATGCACAGCCAATTCTGATACATGCTAAGTGCAGGAATTGGTTGTTACAAAATTGTTCCTGCCAATATCTCCTGAGCTATGTTGCAAGGATTACAGTTATTCAGCAGTTGGAGAAAGTGTTCACAGGTTTCCTGCAATTAAAAAAATGCAGGAAACCTGCAGGGAAAAACAAATCCGCTTTGTGGCCTTACATGCAGGTGAATTTCAAACGGGGTTAAAAGTGGAGCTTAGAGCATCTATTATTTACTATTCGTTATTGCATTGTGACCTCTGAAACCAAAGTCTGTTTAACTGTCTAGAGGAGTTACAGTTCAGCTGCACTTGATGTTGCAAGAGAAATGTGTAGTAGAAAGATGAGGAGGTCAGGGCTGGTAAGTGGAAAGAGACAATGGCACAACAGGAACCATTTATTGCCAGTTATTCCCCCACTCCACCCCCGCTGCCCCATGCGTGACAGAATTGAGCTGTTCCATTTTTGTTCCATGTCTTATCATGGACTGAAAGTCTTTTGGGGAAGGCACTGTGACATTTCCATATTCTGTCCAGTGCAGAGCAACTTGTTAGCACTCCTAAAACTATTAAGCAGCAGGTGTTGGTGATGGAGGTGGGAGCTGCACCCCTGGATGTCCTCCCCGGTCTTTGCACATAAGATTTGCCTTCAAAGGCTTGTAGGAGAAAGAGAGCGTGATCTAGAGATCAAAGTGTTAGATTAGGATTTGGAAAACCCAGGTCCGCTGTCAGCCATGGAAACTCACTAAGTGACTTTGAGCCAGTTGCTCACTTGTCAGCCCAGCCTACTTCAGAAGAGGTTTGCTGTAGTAGAGATAAAATGGAAAGTTCTACAAAGCCACCTTGAGCTTCTGAAGAGAAGGTGGAACAAACATCTAAAAGTACAGCACAAATGTAATATATGTATATTTCCATCCACCCAAGATACTTTGATGCCACCAGATTGTTAATGACAACTTGAGCTTAGCCTTTTAACTCATCCCTAAACTCTGGAACATGATATTTGTAGGTAGTAGCCAAAGGCAAACGTTCATTGGATTCATAAATCACAGGTTTATCCATGGTTTATTTTATAAACTGTGATTGGCTTGGTTCACGCACATTTGCTAAGCCATAAGCCCAAAGATAAATCCCATTATGGCTTAGTACATTACATCTACATAACTGGAGTCAACATAGAACAGTTAAGGAAATGACAGTATAGTGTAGTTAAGGGCAAAGAGGACACTTTTGACCCAGGATTCAGAATAGTCAAGAAAAAATATAAAGACTTAATTAATAATAATAGCTTAATAATAATAATAGCTTAATTAATGCTGATCAAAGGAAAAGCCATATGGTTCTTATTTACTTTGACCAGAGGAAAAGCTATGGTTTATTGAAATACAGTAGTTCAGTGACTAAACTAAAATATCCTGAATAATGGAGTTTATTTATCAAATGTCTTAGACTGGCTAAACCCTAAACCATACTGTGACTTTGTGCCATATAGGCATACACTTTCACAAAAACGGTTGTACAGATTAGATAAAGGTAAAGGTTCCCCTTGCACATATGTGCTAGTCGTTCCTGACTCTAGGGGGCGTTGCTCATCTCCGTTTCAAAGCTGAAGAGCCAGTGCTGTCCAAAGACATCTCCGTGGTCATGTGGCTGGCATGACTCAATGCCAAAGGCGCACGGAACGCTGTTACCTTCCCACCAAAGATGGTCCCTATTTTTCTACTTACATTTTTTACGAGCTTTCGAACTGCTAGGTTGGCAGAAGCTGGGACAAGTAACGGGAGCTCACCTCGTTACGTGGCACTAGGGATTTGAACCGTTGAACTGCTGACCTTTCGATCGACAAGCTCAGTGTCTTAGCCACTGAGTCACCGCCTCCCTTACTTGTACAGATTAGAAGGGAGGAGAAAATCCAATCCTGATTAGAGGAACAGATTCTTCCTATCTGTTGCACCATACTATTGAATGGAATTACTTGCATCCCATTCAGCTCTCTTTCCATAAATACGGTGTTCCTTAATCTTTCTAGGGTGGCCAATTCAACTCCCCACCTGACTGCTAGGCAGCCTGTTCACTGTGGTTCTGGCTGTCAAATGTTCTGATGAAAGCTTGATTTAACGACGTGAAAGTTCCTTTGGCCTTTAAAATGAAAACAGGAAGAGAACAGTCTTGTTTTTTTTCTTGCTGGATTGTCACTGATGCAATATAACAGAATTGCTGGCCGTGTTTCTATATTTGGAACCACATCTTCCTCTGTGTTGTAAGATTCATCAACAAGTAAGGACTCTTTGGATTCCTCAGTGAAACGTTTTTTATTCATTCTCCTGACGACTTCATTAGAAGAAAATGCAGCACACAGGACTTTTCCAGCCTTACTAGCATACCTTTTCTTATCCTTCGGCAGCCTAATGTGTAAAAGTTTTCATATTGATGTTCAAATCCTAAAATATCTAGAGTAGAAGAAAATATTATCCCTGGAAGTCTGCAGTTGTGTTAACATAATAGGCTAAGCTGCGATTTCTTGAACAACTCGTAGAGCAGCTCGCTCTCCCAACGTTAACATTCTGGGGAAGATGCAAGATAAATGACAAAATGTGCATTGTGAGGTGGTGACAAATGTCTTTTTTCATTGTTCCAGTTACTACCAAATAGCTGTGTGTTCTTATAACATTGTTTTGACAGTATTGGGTTAGACAGACCATTGGCTTAAATTCAGAATAAGGGAAGTTCTTCTGTTCCTTTTTTCCATCTCCTAGTTCGTGCATTTTCGAAGTTTTAATAGTTAGAAAAACAAGGTATACGTTGAAAAAAAACAAACAAAAATAAACTTAGTAACTGAATTGACTCATCCTGTTGACCTGTGTTTAACTTAATTATGTTTGGTTGACCTGCATTTGACTGAGCAGTAAAGTAAAACCCAAACATCATCATGATGAAGCATAATGTGTGAAGTTACATGCTACTGATGATCTATTCACATGACATACTAATCCTTTTTGTTTGGGTAAGAGGGTCACATGCATTTCCTTCTTAATCCCCGTACCTATACAGCTTTTCAACCATAATCTATGACTTACATACGGCTAAGCATGTTAGTTTTATGTAGAACTGTCACCATTTATTCATGGATTGACTTCTCTAAATTAGAATAGACTAGAATAACAGAATTGGAAGGGACCTTGGAGGTCTTCTAGTCCAACCCCCTGCTTAGGCAGGAAACCCTACACAAGTTCAGACAAATGGTTATCCAGTCTCTTCTTAAAAACTTCCAGTGTTGGAGCATCCACAACCTCTGGAGGCAAGTTGTTCCACTGATTAATCGTTCTGTCAGGAAATTTCTCCTTAGTTCTAAGTTGCTTCTCTCCTTGATTAGTTTCCACCCATTGCTTCTTGTGCTGCCCTCAGGTGCTTTGGAGAATAGCTTGATACCCCCCACTTCTTTGGGGCAGCCCCTGAGATATTGGAACACTGCTATCATGTCTCCCCTAGTCCTTATTGGCTCATCCTTTCACATCATGGAAGATCTACTTAGCATCTTGCCCCTGCATGAAATAAAGATGGCGGGCTAGAAGAGAGTCTTCTTAGTAGTGGACCCTTCATTGTAGAATACTGTATCCTGCCCTTGAAGGTAGCTTGGTTACTTTGCTCCTGTCTTTTAGGATGCTCATTTAAACTTATTTAATAATGTTTTGATAATCTTAATGCCAGCGGGTGGGGGGGAGGAGAGGGCCACTTTATTTTTGAAATTGCTAAGCTGAAGTTATTTGTATACTGGCCAGTGTTTATATTACAGACACTTGGAAATTAAACAGACAGATTTTCTAGTGGATAGGAACTAGAATTTGAAACCCTTGGTAAGTCTTGATTTTAAATTCTGATAACTTTATTATCCACTGTTTTAACTATACGGCTGCTGTCATCTTCATCTTTTAAAATTATTTAAATTTACAGATGAGGATCTAAATCCACGTACAGTCTGTGTCCAAAGAGAATGTTATTGCAAATAGTTCAATTTGGGCATGCTGTATATGACAAAGTAGTCTTTTGAAATACATGGCCAATTCTTAACATTAGTGTGGTTACTGTCCTAATGCATTATTGATATAGAATATAAAGCCATTTATTCTTTGCCCTAAGAACATTTTTCTTCTTTTTCATGCTGTCATCACTGGAACATTCCATGTAGCAACAGTGGAATATGGAAGTAGCTGGATTTTAAAATGGCATTTGCTAGTATTTCTTATAAAGCGGAAAATCTGTTTGCGTTTTCCCTATGATTGCTGTCTGATTTGTAATTCACCCGAATGGGCAAGTTAACCAACTACAGTACTGTTAAATTATATGTAATAATGTTGAGCTATATAGCTGGTATTGTACACTTTACAGCATTACTGCTAATCTATCAGAATTCTGTTCCAAAGTAACCATCTCATTTTGAGAAAGGAAATGTTGGTCCATGAATACTGTCACCTATATATGAGAGGCAGTAAATCCGCTCAATATATATTTTGCTCTTTTCTGTTTATTCCTTGCTATTATTCTAACTTGCTTTTCCACCTAGCACTTTTGAAGACTTCTGTTCATTACATTTTGGGAGGACTAACAAATTTGCATGTATATTCAGTCAGTTAGCCAGCACAAACTTTCAATATGAAGAATGGTTACATGAACTGGGCCTGGCTAGTCTAGTGAAGTGAAGGACCAGGGGAGACATGATAGCCGTGTTCCAATACTTGAGGGGCTGCCACAGAGAGGAGAGGATCAAGCTGTTTTTCCAAAGCACCTGAAGGCCAGACAAGGAATAATGGATGGAAACTGACCAAAGAGAGATTCAGTCTAGAAATGAGGAGGAACTTTCTGACAGTGAGAACAATCAACCCATGGAACAGAAGTTGCCTTCAGAAGTTGTGGGAGCTTCATCACTTGAGACTTTCAAGAAAAGATTGGACTGCCATTTGTCAGAAATGGTGTAGGGTCTCCTGCCTGAGCGGTGGGGGGGGCAGTGGTGAACAGACTAGATGACCTATAAGGTCCCTTCCGACTCTGTTAATCTGTTGTATTTATGGCTTCCATACCTTATCTTTTTTCAGAGAACATATATAGATCAAGTTTCATATCTTTGTGTCACCAATAGTATAACAGCACAAATCTCTTGATTTGAAAATTAAGTTTTAAAGTCCAATGAACAGTTGATAGACATAAAAGCAATAAGAGTCCAATTTGTGTAAGGCTGTTGTGGACCTGGAGAGAAAAGCACACACACAAATGTCATGGACAGAACTCTTGAGAAGTTCTAGATGGAAACGCTCATTAGAATAACGAGCATTCATTCCATCATAAATGGCAGTCTGAAACCATTCTGAATTTTGTACCGTATTCCTTAGGGCTGTCTAGACTTGTTCTTCCCAGTTTCTCTGCTGGGACCTGGAGGAGATTGCCCAAGCTGAGCCAGCAGGATTGAACCCTAGCAACAACTGAAAATAAAATGCCTTCCAACATAGCAACTCATTTGGAAAGCTGTCTCGATTACAAATCACGCAACTTGCAAAACCTTGTGTGCTTTCTAAAACAGATGGGATTATTTCCTGATTGTCCAGTTATCCTGGAATAACTTGAGTTCCATCTAGGTAGATCTCACTTGCAAGTGTGTGTATATGACAGAGAGAACAATACGTGAGATAAGAGCTGACAGTGCAACTATGCTATAAGCAGTACATTTCACAATATGTTGCACTGTGAAATAAAACCATGGCCAGCTGGTTTGAAAAGAATACAGTAATCCCACTGTCCTAAAAAGGGTAATTTTAGGACAACTGTGGAGACATTTGATTTAGTTTGTGCTGGAGGAGATGGAGTTAAAACCAGACTGAAGTTAAGAACATATTAGCAACCTGAACCAGAGCAATGCCCTGTTTCTATAGTGACCTCTCAGATGCCTCATGGAAGTAAGATGACAGGATACACTAAATGCATAAAGCCAGGGGCAGAATTTCTGCCTAGTAAGCTGCTAGAGATGTTCTTTGGCCATCATAATCTAATACCGAGGTCCTCATTCTTCAAGGTCTCCTCTATCTTTGACTGCCTGATTCTTTAACTGAAGATAATAGAGATCTCTGTGGCTTTCTGCGTGCAAAGCAGACAGACTTGGCTATGATCTCATCTCCCGTAGATAAATAGGGCAACTTTCCCCCCCCAACAAGACCATAATTTCTGCAATTCAGAGATAAACCGCCAAGTTACCCAGAAGAAATAGCAAGCAAGAGGTGCCTATCAAGATAAATCACCTTGACTTAAAAAAAAAAGGATACTTAGCACAAGCATCTGCCTAGTTTAGGATTATACTTTCTGTTATACAGCAAGGGGAGGGAAAGGGGTGGATGGGTTTCAAGTACTATCATTTAACTGTTGTGCAGACAATTGTGATCTATTCAATAAAAAGCTCAGTTCAGTAAACCACGGCTTAATACTTTGAACCTGCGCTTTGCAATATGGCTTGGATCCAGAACAGAAATTGATGGATCTTCTTCCTACCCACATTAACTCTGAAGCGTATTAAGTAGTAAACTTTTGCCATGTCAACAAATTTTGCATCTCTCCAGAGATTTGAAGGGATGACTGTGAAAACAGGCAGAGATGGAGCCTGGGAAATCAATCGGGGAGCAAGCTGTTTGGCCCGGAGGAGGAGAGCTCCAGTTCGCATACCTGACAGTAACTAAAGCAACTCAGACTCCGTTCATGTGAAAGAGGAGCAGAGATAATCCTCTCAATGAGCAATTGTTCCAGACCAAGGAGCACATGAAGTGGCCTTTTGTCATTAGTGTTTCCTGTTGTTATGCAGCAGGCAGGAGTCTGTGTATCTTGACTGGTAGCCAACAACAAAGAGAAGATGCCAAGCGCCAAACAGTGTGGAGTTGCTTGCCATTATTTTTTAAGGCAGAAAGGAGATTGCAAAGTCACACACTAACAAAAACATTCTGTGTCCTGGAGAAACCAGGATCTGGTTCTGTCTGCTTTTTTGACCCCATGGCTTAATCCTAAAATTAATCAATGAACAATGGCCTGTTTCATATACCATGGGGTAAGCTGGACTTTAGTTTATCAAGTTAAGTTAAAATTGGATAAATTTACCCAGCAAATTCAAGTCTTAAGCTCTGCTTGACAAACCAAAAAATTGACACAAGCAAAGTAAATTACAGCTCATTTTAAGCCTGACCATTATTCTGTGTGAGCTGAGCAATAGTGCCTGTTTTTGCATGGAGAGAAATCCAGGTTTAGACTTCAGTGGTGTTAACTAACCATTGTAAGCCAGGCTGATTGATTTCACACTAAGCCATAAATCTTAACCTCCAGATCAGAATAGCTAGATTTGTACAATACATAGAGCAAACAAGCAAAATATATAGTACTGTATTGTATGAATCAAGTTAGAGTTTTAAAAAGCTGGACTGAATTCACATTACACCATAACATAGTTTGCTTGGTTTTGTACATGAGGACTTAACCTCATGCATAAATCCAACAGGAGTCAGATCTAGTCTTTGGTAAGTTTTCTTTTTCTGAGCCCAGGTAAACACAATTTTAAAAAACCACATCAACATCCCAAGCTCACTCCCCTTACATTAACTACAAGTTTCCTTAAAGTTATATTAATATTCTTCCTTTTCAATCAACTCCTTCTCAGGTGCCATTAAGTTTTCAATGATTAATAGTTCCAACTGTTTGTTACTAAAAGAGAATATAGCCAGCAATAAGCACTACCATCTGGGTTCACACTCTCACAAAAAGGTAGAGTTTGCTGAGTAAATCTCCATTGGCTGAGGAAGTTTTAAGGGGCTAAATTAAGATGGGGAAGAGAGAGGTTTTTTTAAATAGAATATTCTAAAAATTTAAAGCATGCATTTAACCTTTATAAACACCAATCCACCTCCCCAAACATGGAATCCAAATTTTTCAGGTCTACCTTACTCCAGGGGATTTGGGAAACCACAAAGTGAATGCTGTAAGGAATTTTAGTAAGCAACAACGGACTGGTTTTGCACATCATACTAAACCATATAAACCACAAGTTGCAACTACAGTGGCTGAGTTTACACTACATTAATTTGACTTTTGGTGACCTTTGGGGCACATCCATTAAGGTTTTTGGCAACAGAATGTAAGTAATTTGCCACTACTTCCCAGGATCCCCCCCCCAAATTTCCCATTCAAGTCCTGTGATTTTGGTGATTTCTCATCCAACGATTAACTAGGTTTGACTTTTTCAAGATTAGCCATGGTGCCAAAGCTGTTTACTCTAAGCACAAATGCCACAATGCCTCCAAAAATCTGATCAGTTACTTAAAAGCAATATTTCCATCCTGAAAGTTGAAGGATTTTGGTCATGATCAGAAGCCACCAGAAGCTAGATTTTTAAGAAAGTCACGAAGATTGTGGTAGCAATCATGGAAACATGATCTGTTATGATCAAACAGACACAGATGAATAGGTTTCCTAAGCTGCCTTTCAACAGGTATGTTCAACTGCAACTTTCAGAACTGCCAGGCAGATCTCAACACATTAGGAAACCTAAGGCTTAGTATATATACTGATTGCTTCAGTTTCCTATTCTCATTTAAAGCAGCAGTAACATTTGTGGTTTACATGCACAACCACCTAACTCAGGTTTAATTGCCGCAAATGCTTCTTTATGAACTGCGCAAAGTCAGAACATACATGGGGCACCTATCCCAAAGTTTCCTATACCGGTCTTTCCCACTTGCTGCTCTCCAGATATTATGGATTTTACCTTCACCACGCCAGCCAATTGTAGTCCCATCTGGAAGTTTGACTAGCTTCTCTGTATCTTCCAGGGGTGTCAAAAGTTTATTCTATAGTACCTTCTGCACCTATGAAGTATTTTAGCTTGTGGCTTGTTTAGGTTTGATTTAGTCTGTTGAATCCAACAATGGTGCTTTATGCTACCATTTTGCACAAACCCACCCTATGGCTTGTTAAATTATGGTTAAACAAAACATGGTTTAATGCCACATGCAAAATCAGGCTTATCTCAAGAAGCAATTGAATAGGAGGGAGGCTGTAAAAGGCTTCTTAAGGATTTGAGGATGTCATGTACTTACAGAAATAGACATCTGGAAGGTCAAAGCAGAACAATTTTTTTAAAAAAGGACATATTAGACCTTTTGTCCACACTTAATTGCAAGTCCAGGAACATTTCCTTACACACATGGATATTTCAATTAAGACACAAACCCAAGCAAGGATCTTAAATTTGAGGGTTTAGCTTTTATTTGGAGAAAAACAAAATCACCTGTACATTTCCACTTCATTAATCAACAGTGATGTGTGCCTGCAAACAGAAGGGGCCTTAGCAAAATCTCCACTCTACTGAACTTTCTGAATTTGAAAATAAAAATAAAATTGCTATCCACACCATTTTTTTTGGAAACAAAATCAAAACTAAAAAAAAAAAAAAATCAAGCCCCCAGAGAGCAACAAGCTAATTTTTTTTTTCATTCAAACAAAATATTCTTGCTCTTTAATTAAGAGATAAAAAATATGGAGGGACATGCACTTCAGTGTCTTGTTTAGCCCTTCTCAGTAATTTCAGAAGGCAACACAGTTTGAGCCCTTCCAAATAAATAGAAATACAACAAAGGGGTTTTTTTTCCCCTTTGAAAAATTAAAAATATACACAATTACAGTTATTTTATTTGGTTTCAGAGGCAGAAAAAGCTAGAGAGCAGCTTAACAGCTCACGCTTGTAGCAGCCTAACAAGAAATGCTAATCAGTTGGTCTTCCCCATCAGAAGTGACCTAACCTTGAAGATTTGTCATTTGAACACGTGTGCCAGCTATCCCCCCAGAAATTCCTGTGAGCTCAATTCAAAACAGGAATACAATTACAAAGGGGGGGGGGGAAACACCAGAACCAAAAACCCCAACCTGAGGCCAGTGATATTTTCAAGTAAAAAAAAAAATTAAAAAAAAGAGCGAGATGGTTGCAGACTTCATAGTACTGAAGGGCAACAAGGCAGGAGAAAGAGTGAAGAGTTATCTCCCAGCCATTCACGTTTCAGGAAAAAAGGTTTAAAATCCATCACCGCTACCCCTCTAAAGGCGAGGGGTTTATGGAAACAGCTTGTTCTGCCATCAGGGAACGATACAGCAGGAGCAGAGCCCAGCCTCTTTGAAACCCACCCCTCTTATTGTGTTTGTAGTCCAAACGCCGAATAGTTTTTGAAGGGAGCAGGCTTTCTTTCCTGAATGGCTGAAGTTCTATCACTGCTATTCATTTCCCATCTGCAGAAGCCTTTCACAACCACTCTCTCTGCGAACAGCACAAGAAAAAGCTACTTTTCCCTTGTGAGAAAGCAGCAAGGCAGTGCAAGGGGGAGGAAAAAAAAGTTTTTTTTTTTTTTAAAAAAAGCCTCTGGTGATTGTCTGTATTGTTTTTCAAGCAACAGGCAAGGATGATCTGGGAAACGTATCTACAGGAGAAAACGAGAACGCTGGAGGCAGGCGTGTATCACAGTCAGGCCACAAGAAAAACAGGCCTGCTTCCCGAAGGCAGAGCTGCTCAGCAGCTGATCGCGCTGGGCTGCTGTTTGTTAACAAAGTCCGAGAAGAAGTCAAACTCATTCTGTCCCAGAAAGAGTTCCGGCAGCTCTTGAATGCGGTCCAAGCCCAGCTCCAGAACCAAAGCCGTCAAGACTTCCTCATCAATAAGATCCGTGTCCATAACATTCAAGGTCAAAGCAGGGGAGGGCAGATGCTGCATGCCTGGGTGCTGTCCTGGGCCCATCCTGTATTGCTGTGCGCCTGGTCCAACCGGGCCAGCCGTCATGCCTAGGAGAGGATGGCCCTGATACTGAGTGTTGAGTTTCTGCAAGTGCATACTTGCCATAAGTTGCTGGGTACCCACAGGTCCCATGTACTGTTGCTGTTGACTTGGGCTGTTGAACATCACTGTGCTTGGCATCTGGTGGTGACCCATCTGTCCATTAATGCCCGGCCTCTGCCTCATTCCTCCATCCATAGCAGGGCCTCCGTACTGCATCATCTGATGGTTGGGAGGAAGCGTCCTTAGCACATGCTGCTGTCCATGTTGTGGCGGCGCTGGCATCCCATTCATGCCTATCCGGTAGTTCTGCATCCCATTCATGCCATGGCTCATTGACATCATCATGTGATCGGCCATCACAAACAGGGCACTGCAAGACAAAAGAGTTCAGGTTAGAAGGCTGGCATAACAAACTCACTTGCTATGAATTCTGAAGGCTCTGCTGGCAGCAATTGGTGCTTGGAAGTCAAAGAAAAGAGGACTGATTCAGCAACCTTGCTGACGTTCTAACTAGTTGATCAGGTTATTATTTTTTTTTGCAGATGGGAGAAGGCAACAAAGTCATGCCTGCCAGCTGTCCTCAATTCCAATATATCAAAGGCAACACCAGTGCAATGTGACCTTCCAATGAGGAATGTCACAATATCAGCCTTCATTATACGAGTCAAACCAGAAACTCCACAGGCAGATCAGAGCTACACTTTAGTGGGATAATTCTATTGAGATAGATATCAGAATCTTGAAAGTCTGATTGTGCGGTACCTTATCTCTAGCAATTTCTTAAATATGTTTCCCAGCACTCAAAGAATGCTTCAGCCCTCTTTACTGTCAAGGTCAACTCTCTTTCTTCTAGACAAACTGTCCTGCAGAGTCCATTTATTTGATATCGGCTACTATTCCTGCTTAACTTGACATCTTCCAGACACTGAGGTTGCACCTCGCTAAATTCTATCACATTTGATAACCACTACATTTTAGGTGCAGACTGATAAGGAAATTCCCAGGTGCTTTAGACTGAATTCCCCCCTAATTCTGTTCAGAGATTTGATCTAAGAGGTCTTTCAGGATAAAAATACATATGCCATTACCAAGCTAAAGACTCCTGGAAGTATTTTTTTTGCTACTGTACCTTTCCTGGAAATTTCAAAGGGCCATAGAGTGTCTGCCCAACTGTCTCCAAATTATTCAGTGGACTTTACAGCTGAGTTGGATTTAACTTTTGTTTCTGAATCTACATGTTAAGATTAGGATGGGGGGACCGAAAGCTTGAAGAGTAACTGCAGCTCTGGACAGCTGCAGATGTTTCTCCAAGCAATGGGCCAGAGCTAATTCAATGAAGCAAAGAGAGGCACGCATACATATAATTCCAGCCTTTCTTGTCCACAGTGGTAGCAGATGGTAGGGACTCCTCCCTGCCCCCTCAGTCCATGTGGCAGAGAGAAAACTGGAGTAGGAAATCACAATGAGACTCTTGGTCCAATGTTTTAGCTCAAAGAAGACATTCAGAGCTCAACATCCCACTTCCCACAGGGCATGAATGATCTTGAGAAGCCCTTAGAATAACTTGCATCCTATTTACTATGCCCCTTTCAGACATTTAATCTGGAGAAATACTGCTTTTGAACAGAGGCATGACACAGTCTGAACAGCAAACCACATTTTGGTCTAAAGTACTAGCTGTACTCAGAAAAGGTGAGTAACTATGATTCAGTTAACTGGGAATAAATGCATAAAGGCAAAATCACTATGGAACTGACATGGATTTACCATGGAGTGTCCTTCGGTTAATATGTCACTCCAGTCTTCACAACGTTACTATTAGGTATGTTCTCACACAGGTTCTTATACTAACCAACATTAACAACCCCCCCTCCCAAACCAAGGTTAAATTTAAGCATAGTGCACTGCTGCATTTAATTCCAAAGTTTTTTTAAAAAAATTCATCCGTATCAGCATGTTGCTGATTAAGTCTGAAGCTGTAAACTAAGACGCAAGATTGCTTTCTCCTGCCCCAAAGTGGGAACAATTCTCAAGCTGGCTAAGAGCAAGGATAACCCATTGGGAGATATGTATATGTGTGTGTGTGTGTGTGAGAATGTGAATGTGTGGAGAGACAACAAGGCACCTTCCAACTTCTTAGGTCTGCTCTGTTAAGAGTATAATATTTACACAATACACTAAAGCTGCAAAGTGATTTGCTCAGACTCAGCAAACTGTGTGAACCCAGCCACAGGGGTCTCCAACCTTGGCAACTTTAAGCCTTGGCGAACTTCAACTCCCAGAATTCCCCAGCCAGCAAAGTTGGCTGGGGAATTCTGGGAGTTGAAGTCCGCCAAGGCTTAAAGTTGCCAAGGTTGGAGACCCCTGGTTTATAACTCGCTGAGTAGACTGGAAACTTCAGGTATACTCAAGTGAACCATGCAGGCTGTGTGACCACACATCTGCCCAATTTTTGTCATGTTCTCCTACGGAACTCATTGCACTCCCTTCAACGGAGTGATTTAGCTGTAAAGGAAGCCCCCCACTTGTCCGCTGGCCCTCTTTTTGAGCTTAGGGCCGGGGCCAACCATTCACAAAAGCGGGTTTCCTCCAACCACAACGATTCGATCAAATGTTGGGGCATTTCAATTTCCTTGGCGATTTGGTGGCGCCCCCTAGAGGCAGGACAGGGCGCTGCCGGGGACGGAGATCGCCTTTCGCATAAAAATTCAAGCCAGGCGCGCAAAGATTTGGGAGTTCGGGCTCCCCTCTTTTAAGCTTTCCTCCGCTGTCCTCCCTCTCTCTCTCTCTCTCCTTGGCGGTTCCCTTCCCCGCTCTTCTCTCCTCCGCCTTGCAACGCCAATCAGCGAGCCCCCCATTCGCACGTTCAATAGATACGTGTAAGTAGCTCCTTTAAAAAAAAACAAAAACCACCCAACGAAACTGCAAGACAGGGAACGTATTTTGGGGTTCACGCCTCTCTCCCCGGCCAGCTCTTCTTTTCCCTTCCTTTAAGAGAGCCCAGCTTTTTCCGAAAGGGGTGGCGGGCGCTTTCGGGGCTCCGAGCGCCCTTTTCTCCTGGTTCGAACCCTGCCAACCCCTTTTCTTTTTTCTTCTCTCCCCCCCCCCCCCCGCTTCCCTCCTCCGCCCCGGCGAGATAGCTCCCGCTCCGGCACATTCCGCCAAGCACAAAGATCAGCACTTCGCGAACACCCGCTTAACCCTTCCCTCCCGGCGCCCGACTCAGACAATGCAGAGCCTTGCAAGAGCGCTCGGGTGGCAAATCGGAGACGGCCGGCAGGCAGGCAGGCAGGCAGGCAGGGCGCGAGAGAAACCGGGCGCCCTGGCTGAGTCTACGGGCAAAAGAGCTCTTCCTTCCACCCCGGCCGTGTCAGTTCTGGAGCGCGGCCGAAGCCCCAAGACGGCTTTCCCCCAGCAGGCAACGTACCCCCAAAAGGCGGCGATCCGAAGGGGAGGCTGCACGGCGCGCGAAAAGCGGGAGTCGGCGCTCGACGGAACAAAAGCAGCCCCGGCTGCGACCTCCGCTCCGTTCCGCTCCGCGCTTTCTCACGCTCGTCTTGTCGGCCGGCCTCCGCCCGCTCGGTTTGCAAAGGCGTCCCCAACTCCGGACGCATCAATCCCGGCTGGCCTTCCCCCCCCCCCTTTTCTATTATTATTTTTTTTTTTCTTCCCCCTCCCCGCCCCGCACGCTCAACTCCTCGGTGTATATCGCCAGCAGGGTAAACTTCAGCCCCTTTATATAGTCGGGCGAGGAGGGCGGAGACTTTAGCCGCGCCCCTCCATGTCTGATTGGTGCGAGGTCTTTCCAAGGAGTCCTGCCCCGCCCCGCCCCCGCCCCGCCCTCCCAGCACCACCGCGGAACGAGGGAATTCGGGCCCCGATGCGAAGTCTCGGGGTCCCGCCCACCTGTTTTTCTTTCGCATCCAAAGAGGGAGACTTGCAACGCTCTGGCTGGCCGGGGGAGAGGGAAGGTCGACTTACGGGCTCCCTTTTTCCTCAACCGGCCTGCCTAAGAGCTAGCTATAGCTTCCTTCTTTCCTCCCTTTCTTTTCCTTCCTTCCTTCCTTCCTTCCTTCCTTCCTTCCTTCCTTCCTTCCTTCCTTCCTTCCTTCCTTTTCCTTCCTTTCTTTTCCCTGCCTTCCTTCCTTCCTTTCTTTTCCTTCTTTCCTTCCTTCCTTTCCGTTCCTTCCTTCCTTCCTTCCTTTTCCTTCCTTCCTTCCTTCCTTTTCCTTCCTTCCTTCTTTCCTTCCTTCCTTCCTTTCCATTCCTTCCTTCCTTCCTTTCCCTTCCTTCCTTTCCCTACCTGCCTTCCTTCCTTTTCCTACCTTCCTTTCTTTTCCTTCCTTCCTTCCTTTTCTTTCCTTCCTTTCCCTGCCTTCCTTCCTTCCTTTTCCTTCCTTCCTTTCCCTGCCTTCCTTCTTTCCTTTCTTTTCTTTCCTTTCTTTTCCTCCCTTCCTCCCTTTCTTTTCCTTCCTCCCTTCCTTCCTTCCTCCCTTCCTCCCTTCCTTTCCCTGCTTTCCTTCCTTCCTTCCTTTTCCTTCCTTCCTTCCTTTTCCTTCCTTCCTTCCTTCCTTCCTTCCTTCCTTCCTTTTCTTTCTTTCCTTCCTTCCTTTTCCTTCCTTCCTCCCTTTCTTTTCCTTCCTTCCTTCCTTCCTTCTCCTCAGTCTGTATGCAAACAAACGAGGACAAGATTTCGCCCCCTTTTCTCCTCTGCTGCTGCCGATTGGTGGAAGGAGAGGTGTTCTCCAGAGGGGGCGCGCCCAGTGATGTTCTTAACCTACAGGAGGTTCCTTGGGGTGCAGCTGATGGAGAGGGAAGCCTTTTGAACCACTTTTTCCCCCCACCGGGAATCCCCGCTTGCGTGGTTGGCTATCAGCACCCCTCATTCTGTAACTGGCGAGAAGATAGGTGCCCCTAATACCCACAACCTGTTTTCCTTGTTCTCCAAATATTCCATGTGTCGGTAAAGAGAATGGAAGTTTGTTTAGGGAACCTGTTTGACTTGAGCTTCTCAGGCGCATGCATACATATAAATGATTTTTTTTTCATTCTTGCATGTAAGAATCTGCTGTTATACTCTCCCTCTTTTATTCTAAGAGAAAGGTCACATATCTATGCCTTTTTGCTCTTCTTATAGTAAGATTCTCCTAGTAAAGAATCTCGCTGGATCAAAACAACATCAAGTCTAGTCTCATATTTCCAATACTGGGCAACCATATATTTCTGAGGGAAGCCTGCAAACAAGACAACAAGTTCACCATGTTGCTAGACCTCACTCAGCATCTGCTTTTCGGTGGTAGATTGCCCTTGCACATTGAGGCTTTGTTGTTAATCATTGATAGAGCTGCCTGTATTCTTTTAAATGCACTTGGTTCCATAGTTGCTTTCTTTTTTTAAAAAAAAAGAAATTTCTTATATTACCATTTTCTTTGTCAGATCTGGTACGCTGCTTATAATAGAGGAATCAGCGTAAAAGTCGGACTGTTACAAAAATTATATTTTTTAAGGTTCTTTTAAAAAAAAAGCCTTCTAGATTAGACCACCCAGAATCCTTCTTTGAGAGAGATGGGTGGTTCAAAAACGTGAAAAATAAATACATAGAAAATCTGCCTCACTTGGAGGATGCAGACTTTGCTGCTTGAAGCTGTTTCTGCAGGTCTTCCCATCTGAACCACCATCATCAATGGCCACAGAAGTTGAAGAGTCTCTTGGACGCCCCAAAGGCAGGATGAGCAGCTCATAACTTGCCCCTGTTGTTGATTTGACCTTCCAGAGCTCAAAGCTGCTTGTGCATAGAGAAGTTTTCCCAACCTCGTCCCAGGGGCAGAAAACATGTTTTGCTGTGCAACTGAGATCTCTGAAGAGAAGATGAGGACAGCTTTTATGAGGGAAATGAAATAGTGGAGTATATGATTAGAAGGAGCAAAAGTAACAACAACAAAAAAAAGTGTTTTGAGGTGATTGGAAGTTTAGCCCTTCCGACACAAGCGGGCTGTGGAATGCAAATTACAGTATTTTATCAGAACATCAAGTGTTATCTTCAGCAACAGAGGCCATAGAAGAGAGAGACTGAGGCCAAAGGCAAATGAAAGGAAAGAATCCAGCAAATGTTAGACCTGTGTTTTTCAAACTTGGCCACTTTAAGATAACTGTAGACTTCAATTCTCAGAATTCCTCCACCACAAAATTCTGAGAGTTGAAGTCTTAAAGCTGGCCAAGTTTGCAAAATACTGAATTAGACCTGAAAACATTCAGTATTAACCAGGGGTGAAATCTACTTACCTTCCTTACCAGTTCGGAAGTGCATGCGCCATGTGCACATCACATGTGCACGCAGACCCTCTGTGCATGCGCAAAACCTGCGCATGCGCAGAGGGTAAAAAAACACATTACTTCCTGGTTAAAACCAGGAAGTAATGACACCTGAGACGCAGGGGTGAAATGCTCCCGGATTGGACCCGATCCGGTAGCGATCTTGGCTGGTGGTTTGGCAACTCGGTAGCTATGGCGGAGCAAAGCTCCGCCCACCTGCCCGGGTCTCATTACTTCCTGATTTTAACCGGTGCGTGTGCTTTCGAACTGGTAAGGAAGGTAAGTAGATTTCACCCCTGCTGGGCGGGTGGGTGGAGCCTCGCACGTTCATTGCTACTGGCTCTCCAAACCACATGCCACAATCGCTACCAGATCGCCTGATCCGCTCCGAACCGGGAGCATTTCACCCCTGGTATTAACTCTCTACCTTGTCATTAATAACAACATTCAACTGAGCAATGCTGAATTAATTGTCATAGACAATAATCACTATTGAGGGAGGCCCATATGAATAGAACATCTGGAGGAAACTTACGTACTCATTTGTAGAAGAATTCACTGATCTCCCATCCTTAAAAGGGATGCTGCATATGAATAAGGGTGGATCCTATGCAAGTGCAGATGCTAATTAATTCAGTATTGTTGAACTACTTGTGTGATGGACTATCAAGGATTGGGGTGCTTATTTTAGATGCATTTAAGGTCTAACTGAATTCTAAGTTTGAAATTCTTACCTGTCCCATTATTTGTTAGCTATCTACCATGCTACCCAGCAGTGGTGGGTTTCCAATATTCTTACTACTGGTTCGCCTTGCGAGCGCACGCTTGCGTCATGCATGCGCACTCCTTCTGTGCATGCGCCCAGCCTCAAAAACGTGCCTAAACAGGACAGCAGAGAGCCGGGGAGGGTGGGGGGGCAGGCCTACCCACAATTTCCACTACCGATTCGCCTGAACAGGTACGAACTGGCTAAATACCACCTCTGATACCCAGGATACAAATTGTAACACATTGCCTCCAACGGATTTTACACCTACACCCACCATCCGCAAGCAAATTGCACGTCAACTTTCTCTAATTCCCATTGCTCATGTCAGGTAGGAAACCATTGATGTCATATTTGGGAAGGATAATTTATGTCTTTGGTTAGTTTCTTTTTTTGCAAGAAGGCCTCTTGGTTTTGTTACAACCTGGGTCATCTTTGTCTAATTTGCTGACCCCTGGACCTTTTGGATTGCAGTTCCCACCATCCTTGATTCTTGGTCATGTTGGCTACCGTGTTTCCCCGAAAATAAGACCCTGTCTTATATTTTTTTAAACCCTGAAATAAGCACTTGGCCTTATTTTCGGGGAGGTCTTATTATTTTGGGGCGCGTGGAGCAAGATGGGGCTCTTCTTGCAGTCTTACCTGATTTCTAGCTCTGTCTCCCTAACCCTAACCAGAAGAAATGGTGGGGACTGGCTGCAAATGCGTTTAAATATTTTCAGGGAGGGCTTATTTTTTGGGGGGAGGGCTTATTTTCAGGGGAGGGCTTATTTTCAGGGGAGGGTTTATTTTCAGGGAAACATGGTAGTAGGGCTCAAGACAGTTGTAACTGAAAACATTTGGAAGATAGTAAAAGAGGAAAGGCTGATTTAAATACCCCAACGACTCTCTGGACATTTTGGACTGGAGCTCAAAGGGCTGATAACCTCTGAGGGTGTTTCCTTCCTTTTGAGGCACAATCAACAAACTACATCTAGAATAAATATTCCTTTTGAAGGATGAGAATCCAATCAAGAATACTTTAAAAAGATTAACAGAGCTGGAAGGGACCTTGTAGGACATCTAGTCCAACCCCCTACCCAAGCAGGAGACCCTACTACACCATTTCTGACAAATGGCAGTCCAATCTCTTCTTGAAAGCCTCCAGTGATGAGGCTACCACAACTTGCGAAGGCAACTTCTCCTTATTTCTAGGTTGATTCTCTCCTTGATCAATTTCCACCCATTATTCCTTGCCTGGCCTTTGGGTGCCTTGGAAAACAGCTTGACCCCTTCCTCTCTGTGGCAGCCTCTCAAGTATTGGGATATTGCCAGTCATTCATTCTAGGGAAGGATGCAGGGGGCAAGCCGTATGCAAATATTCGAAGAAATTCTCCATCTTTCTTAGATTGAAGGAGGAAAAAGGGAAACTGTTTTGTCAAAGGAAGGAAAAACTGTTAAAAGAGACCACTCCCAGGTTAATGCAACCGATACAAAAGGGCCCAGTGCTGAGCAAAGATAACCCTTTTGTTCCTCTTTCCTATGTTAACTCTTAAGCAAAAAAAGGACATGACACAGAAAGTTTTCCCCAGAGTAAACCACTGCTGTCAACTTGCCATCTATCATTGAACTCTCTACATTACAGGTAGCCTTTAACTTACAAACAACGGTTCAAAGTTACGACGGCCTTGGAAAAAGTGACCTATGACTGTCACACCACCCTTGCGGTCACGTGATTGCAATGTGGACACTTGGAAAACCTGCTTGCATTTACGACAAGATCCTGCATGCGATTGTGACTTGTGACTTTTTTTTTTGACCAATTTCCAGCAAAAAACACCCACTAGGGAAGTGGGATTTACTTTAATGACCCTATGATTCACTTAACAATTGGTGTAAAAACTGATATAAAGTTGAGTCCAACTTGACTTAAAACCACAAGGACTTCAGATGGAAATTTCCATCCCCATTGTGGTTGGGAGCACTATAGTCAATCTGGGGGGTTACCCTGATGCCATCCTTGGGCAGTTCACAAAAGTCTGCTTGAACATGTTGGACTTCCTGACTGGCATCTGGGTGCTGTCTCCTGAAACTCCCGACTATCTGGACTGGAGGGTGCTTAACTCTTCAGCGGAGTGATGCCCTTTGTTCCTTGCCAGGAGTAGGCTTCAAAAATTTTAGCAAGGGATTCTCTGCCTGGTTGCTGGGTGGGCGTGGCCATGGTGGGCGTGGCCTAGTCGGCCTCCTGCACCATGGTGAGGGTGAAGTGTTTTTGCCCTCCCCGGGCTCTGGAGGCTTTCCTTGAGTCTCTGGATGGGCGAAAACAGCCTCCAGAGCCTGAGGAGGCCACTCTGGAGGCACTCTGGAGACTGGAAATGGGCCTGTTTCCGGCCTTCCCGAACTTCCACAGGCCCGTTTTTCACCTTCCCCGAGCCTCCATGCGTGCCCTTCACTTACCTGCATTCAAAACAGGCTGCGTGGGGACTCCTGGGAGGGGAGGGGTGGGATGGACGGGGCGAGTGGGATTTGGGGGTTCTCCGAACTGCACAGAATCTTAGCTAGAGGTTCTCCTCAACCCCTGCGAACCCCCAGCAGCCCACCCCTGTTCCTTGTTAAATTTTGCTTTGGATGGCCTTGTGAAGCAAAATTTGACCTGAGCTCTTTGGAGACCTCAAGAGAGTTGGCAAATGAGGAAAAATAAGGAAGGGGAGGGGGGAGATTTGTGCAACGCCATTCTAAATTTTAAATGCAATGCAATTTGAAGGCAGGCTGGATGATAATGAAGTGGAGCACATTGGATTAAAAAAAATATACCATATAGTGAGCCTGGATCATTAGGCTGTAATGGCTGTTAGTACTTGGGGAATACTCTCTTATGGAAACTCACCAGAAAACAAGCATCACTATGCCAAGTGTAAATAGAACGCTCAAAACATTGCTGCTTGTTGATTCTCAAACGGAGGACTATGGATCTGTGAATGTCATGAATGCGTGAAAGTATCAGAGGGATGTTTTTGATCAAGATTGCATGAAGGTTTTTAAGAAGAAATTGGACAGCCATTTGTGCAGAATGGTGTAGGGCAGCGGTGTCAAACTCGATTTCATTGAGGGCCGCATCAGAGTTGTGTTTGACCTCGGGAGGCCGGGGTGGCATGGCCAGGTTAGCATAGCCAGCTTGATGTCACTTGTGCCGGGGGTGCCTGTGGTGGTCCGAGTACTCTGTCAGCAAAAACAGGCTCCCGAGCTCCATTTTAGGCTGCGACGGCCTCCTGCAACCCTCTGCCAGCGAAAATGGAGCTTGGAAGGGCCACACGTGGCCCTCCCAAGCTCCGTTTTTGCTGGCAGAGGCATTGCAGGCCAGTCCTTTGCTGTTTCCAGGGCGACTCTGTGGGCCAGATCTAAGCACCTCACAGGCCAGTTCCGGTCCCCGGGCCTTGAGTTTGACACCCCTGGTGTAGGGCCTCCTGCTTGAACAGAGGGTTGGACTTGAAGACCTCTAAAGTCTCTTCCAATTCTGTATTCTGTATGGATCACAGCAACAAATGGGAGTTTGGTTTGTTAGACCCAGGCAATCTCATTGGCTTACCATGAAATGCAACCAAATCTCAATTAAGCCAAAAACTCATTGTTGGCTTTCCATAAGCATTGAAACCTGGAATTGTATCAGAGAACCTACTGAGTTTTCCCCAAAATAAGACATCCCCTGAAAATAAGCCCAATTGGACTTTTGAGCGCATGTGCTAAAATAAGTCCCCCCTGAAAATAAGCCCTCCCCGAAAATATTTAAATGCATGTGCAGCCAGTCCCTGCCATTTCCTCTGGTTAGGGTTAGAGAGACAGAGCTGGAAATCAGGTAAGATGGCAAGAGGAGCTGCGTCTTGCTCCATGTGCCCCAAAATAATAAGACCTCCCTGAAAATAAGGCCAAGTGTTTATTTCAGGGTTCAAAAAAATAAAAAGACAGGGTCTTAATTTTGGGAAATCACGGGTATGAAAGATGATGATGCCCCAGATTATTTTATTATTTATATTATCATATATATGCTGTGTTTCCCCAAAAATAAGACCCTGTCTTATATTTTTTTGAACCCTGAAAGAAACACTTGGCCTTATTGCCATACGCTCAAAAGCCCAATTGGGCTTATTATTAGGGGGTGTCTTATTTTGGGGGAAACGGTATTATGGATGTTTCAGTGCACTTTTATGGTGTTTCTCTTATAGTGTTTTTTTTTATTATTTTTTCGAGTACATATTAGATCATATATATAAGTATAAGCATGAATTGAATACATAAAATGAATACAATTAAAGGGAACATTAGGACAGGGACGGTAGGCACGCTGGTGCTCCTATGCACATATTGATTGCTTGTATAGTTGTTGATAACAGCTCACACTCAGGCATCATTCTAAAAAAAATAATTAAATTTATACCAGCCCCAGAAGTAGATGACACAGCCTGGTCTCTGCACTGAATGCAAACAAAGACAAAACATACTAGAAGTGAGGATGGGGTTGGAAAATGTGTGGGGAGGTAACCACATGGGCCAGAAAATAATCTATAAATATAAATCCCGGGGAGATGGGAAATTGTGACCTCATGCTGTTGTCATGCAACCCGGTTCCCTGAGGGTGCTGTTTGTAAAAGAGCATTGAAACTGGTCTATAGAGAGAGCTGAATATATTGTGCACCACGAACACAAAGGAAATAAAGGGTGAAGTACAGTGCTAAGTTAGAAGTTTTGAAGGGATCCCTCCTCAAACTCTCCCAATTAAAATCACAACTGCTGTTTTAGAAAAGTTGCAAGGGTTGAGTTCCACTTGTTGGACTAGTCTGTTTTTCCCCCCTTTATTGTTGCGAAGCTAAATGTGCTTTCCCTTTTTTTTTAATCTCTGCAAATAAAAGCACACATGCTTTTTAATTTTTTTTTTATTTTCATTCCAAGAAGAAATAAACTCTCTTCCAGCCTTCTGGCCAGTGAGAACAAAATGTGCTGGGAAGCAGGCACCTGCCATTTATTTACCCCTCATCAGTTTATTAAAATTTAACTTAGCTGATAGTCATGTAGTACACTGAAATATAAACACATCAGGCTCCTGTTTCAATTCTGATTGCTTTGCATTGACTTACGAGGGCCTTGGCAGCTGAATTGTGCAGCGCGGTGCTAAGCATGCTCATTCAGAAGTAACCTGGCCTGTATTTAACACAATTGCTCCTCTAAAATGTATTTAGAAGGCCAAAATTTGTTGAGCCAAAGCCTGAGGATGATGGGGGGTGGGAGGGGGAGGTGGGGGGGAAGCCATCCCCTGGGAGCAACGTGCATTTATGCTATTCAAGAAATGTCCCTTAAAATTGCCCATTTCATCTGCATGGCGAGAGCTTCCTTCATGGTTTCTGCACCCACAGGCTTAAGGATTCTGAGTGATATGGGGTCGTTTCCCCGTACAGGATTGGCAGAAGGTGCTATCAGTTCAAATACGGGTAATTTCAAATATATATATATCTACACTTCCATAGAAGGATGGGATCTTTTAGGAATGTCTTCTCCATCTGTGCTCTAGAAATGTTTGCCCTGGACCTCTGACTCCATTTTTGGCAGATTGCTCTGTTGACATTGGGCCTGTCTTGGCAGGTGGATGGGATGGGTGATCTGAGAAGTGGAATTTTGGTTTTCCAAAAACACGATGACTAAGACAGTTAATTGTTCAATGGTATAATGATTGTTTTTGCTCTTGGAATGTCAGTGACTGCTTGCTGGCGTCGACCGGAACAGCACTGATATGTACATAAGTGATGGAATGCATGGATGTGTGTTCACACCCATGACTGCCTCTCCCTCAGTTGGTCCATATGGTAGAAAGTTCCTGTCTGTCTTTCATGGCAGCTTGGAATCATGTCAGGGAAGAGTTAATGGACAAATGTCATGGGTCGAGTTCGCCATTCTCCCGTCTCGAAAGTCGGTCTTGGCTTGCTGAGAACTAAGAAACAAAGGAAGTTTTCAGGCCACTTAGACTTACCGTGTTTCCCCGAAAATAAGACCCTGTCTTACATTTTTTTGAACCCCGAAATAAGCATTTGGCCTTATTTTCGGGGCGGTCTTATTATTTTGGGCCACATGGAGGAAAACAGAGGAAATGGCATGGACCAGCTGTGCATGCGTTTAAATATTTTTGGGGAGGGCTTATTTTCAGGAAGGCTTATTTTAGTGCATGCGCTCAAAAGCCCAATTGGGTTTATTATCAGGGGATGTCTTGTTTTCGGGGAAACAGGGTATATACTGCTTTACAGCCCTCTCTAAGTGGTTTACAGAGTCAGTCTATTGCCCCCAACAATCTGGGTCCTCATTTTACCCACCTCGGAAGGATGGAAGGCTGAGTCAACCTTGAGCCTGGTGAAATTCAAACTGCCAAATTGCAGGCAGCTGACAGTCAGCAGAAGTAGCTTGCAATACTGCACTCTAACCACTGCGCCACTGCGGCTCATAGCAATAGTGCTGAAAAAGATGGTTTACGACCAGTCCTTGCACTTATGACCATTGTAGCAGCTCCTGTGATCAACATTCGGCCACTTAGTATCCTGCATGTATTTATAATGATTGCAGTGTCCTGGAGTCGTGTGATCATCATTCCTTTCCCAGCCAGCTTTTGAGAAGCAAAGTCAATGGGAGATGCTGGATTTGCTTAACGATTACATGATTCACTTAACAACAGTTGCAAAAAAAAGTCACGATTCACTTAACAACCACCTTGCTTGGTAATGGAAATTCTGGTCTCAGTTTTGGTCATAAGATGAGGTACTATCTGTAGGATCTCCTTCAATTGCCAAAAACCAACAGTAAAAGTTTCATTTTGAGACTACATCACCCCCTTCCAAGCATGATGCAAATATGATACAAAGAGCCAGTTTTGTCTACTGCTTAGCACCAGGCTAAAAAGCGGAGGATTTTTTTTTTTGTGAGTTCAAGTCCCAGTTTAGCCATGAAAGCCAACTGTGCGACCTTGAGCCAACCCCTCTCTCTCAGCCCAACCCATTTCACAGGGTTGTTGTGGAGAAAATAGGAAGAGGAAGGTGTGTTGGATGTATTCATTACCTTGAGTTATTTGTAAAAGTAATAAAGGCAGGTTCCAAATAAAATAAATAAATATTCTGCCCACTTTTGCCTTTGTTTTCTGCCCACATCTGCCTTTGTCCTTTCCAAAGGAGCAAAGAGCAGCCATCAAAAAGATGTTTATTCTTGCAAAACTGTAGAGCTGATCAGGAGTGTCCTGGCATAGCTGGAACATCCTGGGAGGTAAACATTCTCAGGGCTAAACTCCACGCTTACATAATGGGGCAGCTTGCCAAGGAGCAGGTAGAAGAAGGCCTTTTTTTTTTCTGCCCGGGTGGTTAGATAAGGTCACCTCCTTTTTGACTCACGGGAGAATTATGTGACTTGCCCAAAGCCACACGTGAGAAAATCAGGAAGAGGGAACTGCTGGCTTTTCAAGTCACTTGTGCCGCCCTTGGACTTCAAACTCTGCCATAACCCAACCTTCATGGCCTCGTGTGGCTCAAGGATGGTGAGGTTTCAGAGCCCACCCTTCCGAAATGCTGCCCATCTGGGAAGACTCATCGATGGCCTCCCATTATCCAAATGGACCACCTGAATAAAAGAAAGGAAAACAATGTACAAAACAGTTTTTTTTATTATTTAATTGGTTTGGGGTTAGAGAGAGAGAGAGAGAGAGAGGGAGGGAGAGAGAGGGAGGGAGAGAGAGAGAGAGAGGAAGGGAGGGAGGGAGAGAACGAACATATGTTGGTATTGAAAGTGATTGATAAGGTTGCCTATGTAACCCTTCAGAAAACCCACATACAAAGGACAAAAACAACTCTTCTCTTATCAGTGCCAGTCCTTTAGTAGGGCTGATGGTTGGTTGAAGCTCAGCAGCCTCCCACACTCTGTTGTTGGCCCACAAGGGATTCAAGTACAGTAGCTCAAGAACATTACAAACTTCCTGAATTTTTTCGCGTGTATTTACTTTCCACTTGGCTTTTTTTTAAAAAAAATTTTTTGTGGTCTGCTGTACTGACTAGGTTTCCTGCTAGGCTTCCTGCTCAATGTTTGCTTTTAATTAAAAAGGAAAAGAAGCCGTTGATGGGAGTCCAAATGCCTTGGCTGGGTAGAGCAGCCATTTTGGATCCTATCTTGGCTTCCCCCTACCTCATTCGTCTGCAGAAGGGCTTGTAATTAGTTATCTTTTGCTGATAGTTGGTATTTGATGGGCGTAAATGTCCCTAGGAATCTCTAATTAAGCGGCTCTCCCCCATGAGCAAAAGGCCCAAAGTCCGTCACACTTGCCTGGATGTGATACAAGGTCAAGTTACAACTGGGATATGTCATGTCAACAAAGAACTGAGAAGGTGGCACTTTTATTTATTTTTATTCATTTACCAATTTCATTCAGGTGGTGAACATACCTAATAGCCTTTTTTCCTTCTACTTTCCCCCAACCACCAACAATTCTGTGTGGTGGATTAGGCTAAGAGAGAGTGACTAGTCCAAGGTCATCCAACTGAATTTTATGCCTAAGGCAGGACTATGTGGAACTTGTGATCTTCTGGTTTCTAGCCTAATGCTTTAACCACTAGACCAAACTTACTGGCCATCCAGCTACTGCTGAACTACACCTACCAGCATGCTTCATCATCGGTCACCTATAGCTTCTTGTGCTGGGAATTGTAGTTTAGGAACCTCTGGAGAACATCAGGTTGCCCAGACCTGCCAACCAAACATTCTCCCTGGAATATGGAAACAAAGTTTTATTTCTCTCAAGTGTATTAAACCATCATATGTTTATTATATTGATATCCCCAATAATGGAAACATGGATGATGTCTATGGGCTTCCTAATCAGATAATTTCCCAGCTGACCTGGTAGCCCACTATGTAAGCAGGTACCTGGCCCTCCTCAACTTCAGATGTGGAAGGCAGATCTCTGATGTGGAAATTATAGGAGAATCCTTGACATTGCCATCCAGATTGTGAGATGGGAAGACCCAACATCTATTAAAACTGGCTCTATTGTTAGGAAGAGTGAAGCAATCATATTGGGTGTGATGCAGGATGGGGGGGTCACGGCAGGATGATAGAAGACAGAGCCATGAATTACATCAGGATTGGCAAGGCGTGTGGACTTCAACTCCCAGAATTCCAAGACCAGCAGAGCTAGCTGGGGAATTCTAGGAGTTCATAGAATCCATAGAACTATAAAATCTGAGCCACCTTAGAGGTGTTCTAGTCTAACCCCCTGTCCAAGGTAAGAGTTCATATACCACCCCAGGCAAATAGTTGTCCAGTTTTTTTCTTGAAAAACCTCCAGTGATGGAACATCTACAACTGCAGGAGGTCCAGCTGTTCTCACTGTCAGTCCACATGCCTTAAATTTGCCAAGGTTGGGAAACCGTGCATTATATAATCTGGTCTGGATGTTTCTGCTGGTGTTTGTTTTTCATGTATGGTGCAGACAGGGGTGGGCTTCAAAAATTTTAGCAAGGGGTTCTCTGCCTGGTTGCTGGGTGGGCGTGGCCATGGTGGGTGTGGCCTAGTTGGCCTCCTGCACCATGGCGGGGGGGGCGTTTTTGCTATCCCTGGGCTCCGGAGGCTTTCCTCAAGCCTCCGGGAGGGCGAAAACAGCCTCCCTAGACTCAGGAGGCCCTCTGGAGGCTGGAAATGCACCCGTTTCCGGCCTTCTCGAACTTCCGGTAGGCCTGTTTTTTGCCCTCCCCGAGCCTCCGCGCGCGCCTTGCATTTACCTGCATCCAAAATGGGCCCCGTGGGGACTCCTGAGAGGGTTGGGGCAGGGTGGGCAGAGCCAGCCAGGAGTGGGATTTGGGGGTTTGCTGAACTGCACAGAATCTCAGCTAGAGGTTCTCCCGAACCCCTGCGAACCCCGAGCAGCCCACTCCTGGGTGCAGACCTGTGCCACCAGCCCCTTTGTCAGTTGCCAGCAAGGGGCAAAGCCTGATTGAGGAGATCAAGGTACTCATTAGGGGCACCTCTACATGATTCTGGAATTTCCACCTTTAATTTTTCTCTACTCCAGTTTTCTACTCCTGATGCTTCTTCTTCAGGCTATTTTTCTTCTTGCCTTATATTCCCCCCCCCCCGCTTCTTCTCTCCTCACCAAGGAGTTGTTTTTCTTTTCACTTAAGCATTAAAAGAATGTGTGTCCTTTCAAAGTATGCTGAAGGTTGCATGAAAATAGGGCAAGGGCCTATTCCTTTTATATAACGCTTGAATGTAAGAGAGAGAGAAGGAGGGAGAGAGAGATAGTGTAAGTGTAAGCAGATATACACATTGTTCAAGTGTGGAAGAGATGTCACAGGAGTCCCTTTGACCAAAGCGCTTTGCAAGTTTTCCTATCTCTAATCGACCTTCTCCAAAGACTCAGCTTTCTCCCACTGCCAGAGCTTGTCAGTCAGAGCACATCCGCTACTGTGTCTGTCTGGCAAGCTTATTGAGATGTCTTAGTAACAGGAGGGTGGATCAGTTTTTATGCTCAAATATATTGTTATTAGTAATAGTACTCTTGTTTTTTTTTTTTAAAAAAAAAACCCGTACATTTCATGCGTCTTCACTGGGTGGAGATGCCCATTACAGGGCGAAGACCGGATGGGTTGAGCCAGTGTCTCATGGGCAGCAACCGCATTTCACATGTTACCTTGTGCACGGTGGAGCTTTGGATCAGCCCAGACAGATGTTGCTTCCTCTTGAACCCTGGGCAGGCAGGGTAACAGAGGCACCTGCAGGAGCTGATGTTTTCCTCAAAATCTCTAAGAGCAGTGGGGCACAATGGTGGAGGCAAGCTCCATGCCTTTTGTACTGCGCACAACACATTGTCATGAGGGATGTAGCAATGGGGTGGGGCTTGCACAACTGACAACACAATGCCACTTTCATCATTTCACACACACACACACACACATCTCCTTCCCCTGGAGATGCCTAGGCAGGGAAGGGATTTTTGAGTTTGGAATAGCCCTTGCTCTCTTGGAAGTAGAAGGGGTGCAAATTTAAAACTGGGTAGTCCTTGATCTACAACAGGAGTCTGCAATTTTAAACACTAAAAGAGCCATTTGGACCCATTTCCCACAGAAAAGAAAACACTGGGAGCCACAAAACCCTTCCCGTGCTTGTCTATTTCTTGAGCGGCCACAAAACTAGCATATGTTGAATTAAACGTTCTGTTTTCTTCTGAAACTTTTCTTTTCTTGGATGTATCCATGGTTGGCCAACCGGGGGTTGAAAAGCTCAATAAATCACATGCCGGCGGGTGTCGCACATTGGCGGTGGTGACGCATATTTTGAGTGAAAGGGAGCCGCAGCAGAGGGGTGAAAGAGTCACGTGCGGCTCCAGAGCTGCAGGTTGCTGACCCCTGATCTACAACCATTCGTTTAGTGACGGTTCAAAGTTACAATGGCACTGAAAAAAAAAGTGACCGGTTCTCTGCATCCCCAAGGTCACGTGATCAGAATTGAAGGTGCTTGGCAACTGGCCTGCATTTATAATGGTTGCCGCATCCCAGCCAGGGTCATTTCCAACCTTCCAACAGACAAAGTCAATGTGGGAAGAAGCTGGGTTTGTTTAATAACTGTGTGATTCCCTTAACAGCTGTGGCAAAAAGATCATAAAATCAGGCATGACTCAACTGCCTTGGCCATTGCAATGAAATTTCTGGTCCCAATTGTGGTTGGAAGTGGAGAGAATTTACACTGTATGAATATCCAGGTTTTTTTTAAAATTATTATTATGGTAAAGCTAATCTGTTCGATGGTCTGCAGCTTCCCCAGCTTAAATCCCAAAGGAGATTATCCCGAAGGGATTTTTCCCAGCAGCCCTTCATAGGGAAAAAGTATGAGCAGCCAAGGAGGCTGCAGAATAACGGAGAGATGTTAACGGTGGAGAGACAACCACAATGCCCAGCAGCAGCAGCAGCTGCCACCAGAAACTCCAAGTATAAATCAGCCCACAACATCACCATGAGAAATAGGAAAGAAATTCTCAAGGGCCCTAAACATAAGACAGAAAAAGAGAGGAAAAATACATAGAAAAAGCCTGTAGGGAAGACAACTTTTGTTACACCCTCAGCCAAATTTGGGGACATTAATTCATCCCAAAGCAGGGGTCTCCAACAGGAGTGAAATCCAGCAGGTTCTGACAGGTTCTGGAGAACCGGTAGCGGAAATTTTGAGTAGTTCGGAGAACCAGCAAATACCACCTCTGGCTGGCCCCAGAGTGGGGTGGGAATGGAGATTTTGCAATATCCTTCCCCCAGGAGTGGGGAGGGAATGGGTATTTTGCAGTATCCTTCTCCTGGAATGGGAAGGGAATGGAGATTTTGCAGTATCCTTCCCCCAGGAATGGGGAGGGAATGGGGATTTTGTAGTATCCTTCCCCTGGAGTGGGATGGGAATGGAGATTTTGCAGTATCTTTCTCCTGCCATGCCCACCAAGCCACGCCCACCAAGCCACACCCACAGAACCAGTAGTAAAAAAACATTGAATTTCATCACTGGTCTCCAGTGAATCTGTTGTCACTTGTTAATTTTAAGCCTGAAGCTTTGCGGGCTGGGGAATTCTGAGAGTTGAAGTCCACCAGGCTTAAAGTTGCCAAGGTTGGAGACCCTTGTCCCAAAGCATTAACTCAAAGAAAGGAATGGTAGAAGACCTCGAAAGCAAAACTCTTTGCAACCTGCAGCCCCCAGATGCCCTGCACTGAGAGCAGAAGGCATGATGAAGTGAAGCCCCTGGGCCCAAATCTTCTCTGAGTCGGGGTGGCCGGCTTCATCTCCCTTGTTGCTCAGCCTGGACCTGGGATGGGTAGCTGTAAGTGTGACTCAGGGCCAGCTGGAGGTGTTCCATCCAGAGGTCACCAAGACCTGTTTGACAGGTTCCTATATATTTTTTTTTGTGTTACTCATTAGCATGGTGCACCTGAGAAAGAACAGAAGTGTCAGGAATCTGTTGTCACTGCAAAAGAAAAAAAAAACAGGTTTTTTTTAAATGGCTTGTTATCATTACACCATTCAATCCCCCCCTTTTACATCTGTTTGAATAGAGAGGCTGTCAACAAAACCAGCTGCCACTCCTGGGTCCCCTCTCGGCAACTGGCAAACCCAAACAACAAACAACCTGCCTTCCATTGAAGACTTGTATACTGCACGAGTCAAAAAGAGGGCTGTGAAAATATCTACAGACCCCTCGCATCCTGGACATAAACTGTTTCAACTCCTACCTTCAAAACGATGCTATAGAGCACTGCACACCAGAACAACTAGACACAAGGACAGTTTTTTCCCGAACACCATCACTCTGCTAAACAAATAATTCCCTCCACACTGTCAAACTATTCCCTAACTCTGTACTAGTATAAATCTTCTCATCTTCTCGTCGTTCCCATCACCCATCTCCTCCCACTTATGACTGTATGACTTTAACTTAGTTGCTTGTATCCTTACGATTTATATTGTTTCCTGATTGCTTATCTGTACCCTGTGACTATCATTAAGTGTTGTACCTTATGATTCTTGATGAACGTATTTTTTATGTATAAAAAATAAAAAAAAATTATACATAAAAATTCTATTTCATTCTATTCTTACCCCACACCGTCCCAGTACAGCAAAGAAACATCCTGTACAGAAATCAAGAACTGTATTGCTCTCCTTTGGCAGAACACAGATAGTCCTCGACATACGACCACTATTGAGCCCGAAATTTCTGTCGCTAAGTGAAACATTTGCCCAGTGAGTTTTGTCCCATTTTACGACCTTGATTACCCCAGTTGTTAAGTGAATCACTGTGCTTGTTAAGTTAGTAACACGGTTGTTAAGTGAATCACTGTGCTTGTTAAGTTAGTAACACGGTTGTTAAATGAATCGGGTTTTCCCCATTGACTATGCTTGTCAGAAGGTCATAAAAGGGGATCAGCATGATCCCGGGACACTGCGACCATCATAAATATGAGCCAGTTGCCAAGCGTCTGAATTTTGATCACATGAGCATGGGAATGCCGCCACGGTTGTAAGTGTGAAAAACGGTCATAAGACGCTTTTTTCAGTGCCGTTGTAACTTTGGATGAACTGTTGTAAGTCTTGGACTATTTGTACAGTACAAATTTCCCTGTTCCGCTGAAATAACTCAGGAGGCAACATGAATGGCTTCATTTTTAGCTCTTCATGGGATGTTAACTGAGATAGAACAGTTTAATCAATAAACTGGGTGTGAACAGAACCAGTGATTGATTAGAACAATGTGCAAACTTGGGCGTGAACATTTCAGTCATGTTCTTCAGCTTGACGCCCTGCCCGGATGCAGCATTAAAGTGCCCATGTGACCACCATCATAATGGCTGGCTCAGGATGATGGGAGGGGTACATCCCAAATGGCAATGGGCCATGGAAGGCCTGGTGAAGCTGTGTTTTCAAAGCCTCTTCATTGTATACCTCTGGTGTGAGACACCACATATCTTGTTTGTTTGTCCAGATCAGTGGTGGGTTGCCCTGGTTCGCACAGGTTCTATAGAACCGGTAGTAAAATCGGCGGGAGGCTCCGCCCACTGACCTTGATGTCATCAAAACGCTTCTGCGCATGCACAGAAGAGCGCGCACGCGCGGCCCCGTTGTGAACCGGTAGTAAAGGTAAGTAGAACCCACTCCTGGTCCAGATTAGTGAGAAACAAAGCTGTCCACTTTTTTCACCCCTACAATGCTGTGTAGAGATTCAGAATATACTTTCTAAAGCCTCTGGTGCTGGATTTGATGCACAAAATCTCTTTAAAAAAACAGTAGCTGGGAAATCGTCACTTATTTCTGTCTTGATGTTTTTTACTTAACAGATAATGTTGCTAGTTTCTGGGCAGCATCTGTTTAGTTCAGGGGTCTGCAACCTTAAACACTCAAAGAGCCATTTGGGCCCGTTTCCCACAGAAAAGAAAACACCGGGAGCCACAAAACCCTTCCCGTGCCTGACCACTTCTTGAGCAGCCACAATAGTAGTTGAATTAAACGTTCTGTTTTCTTCTGAAACGTTTTTTTTCTTGGATTTATCCGTGATTGGCCTACTGGGGGTTGAAAAGCTCAATAAATCACGTGCTGGCGGGTGTCGCACATTGGCGGTTGTGATGCATATTTTGAGTGACAGGGAGCCACAACAGAAGGGTGAAAGAGCCACATGCGGCTCCAGAGCTGCACGTTGCTGACCCCTGGTTTAGTTTGTCCATGTTTTAATCTTGCATTTTATATTTTAAATGTTATGCCACATAGTATGCCTTATTTCAATTGCAATGCTTCTGACACGAATAAACCACAAACTTAACAAATCAAATTCAAATTTATTTATTACAGCCCTGATACAAATAAAACATTGAATAAAAGACGTGTTACATCCTTCTATATATACCGTGTGTATATGTGTGCAAGGGATAATAAGTTATAAAAATACAATGGAGTCTAAAGAGAATTAAGAACAAGTTACTAAAATAAACTCAAATAAAACATGATAAGAAGTTCAGATCTTAAATAACGGCATGGCATATCATACAAATGATAGTCCAGAATTGGGTGATTTAAGAGATTATTTTTGATTCCTTGTCTGAGAGTAGTACATTAAATAGAAATCACATTCCCTATTTGGAAATTTCTTCAAGACAGGATATATAAAGTCTGTCTAGAGTCCTTATATAGGAGCTGTATAATAGTATACTATTTAGAGTTTGTCTTAAACCATCATCACATGGACTTAACAGATCTGAAAGGTAGCCTTACAGAACAGCAGATAATTTTAGCTCTCCGCTGAAACAATAAACATTGAAAATATGTAATTGGTTTCTTCTGAAACATTTAGAGCAGTGCTTCTCAACCTGAGTAACTTTAGGATGTGTGGACTTCAACTCTTATATAAATACATCTAAAAACCAGCCGGCTGGAGTTACACATAATACACAAACATATCCCCAGCTAGCTGGTTTTTATAATGGCATTAAACACTTGGGCCAGATGATAGAATCATGAGTTGTAAGGGATGTTGAGAATTCCCAATTGTCTATTAATTGTTGCCGTTGTTGTTGTTTGGATTTTTTTTTTTTAAAAAAAACAGGTTATTCCACCCAGAATCTCATTTATGTGAGTTTGACTGCCACATACGTGGTTTGTAGCATCAAAATGCAACAGGTGGGACATGAATGTGAGATGTCTTTGAGCCTAAAGAAGTCCTTCCCTCCCCCCTTTTCACTTTTATTCAGGGGTGGGCTTCAAAAATTTTAGCAAGGGGTTCTCTGCCTGGTTGCTGGATGGGTGTGGCTATGATGGGCATGGCCTAGTCGGCCTCCTGCACCAAGGTGGGGGGCATTTTTGCCCTCCCCAGGCTCCGGAGGCTTTCCTCGAGCCTCTGGGAGGGTGGAAACGGCCTCCCCAGGTTCCGGAAGCCCTCTGGAGGCCAGAAACGGGCCCATTTCCAGCCTTCCTGAACTTCCAATAGGCCCGTTTTTCACCCTCTCCGAGCCTCCGCCGTCTACCCTGCACTTACCTACAACCAAAACGGGCCGCGTGGGGACTCCTGGGAGGGGAGGGGAGGGGTGGGCGGGGCCAGCCAGGAGTGGGATTTGGGGGTTCTCCAAACTGCACAGAATCTCAGCTAGAGGTTCTCCCGAACCCCTGTGAATCCCCAGCAACCCACCCCTGCTTTTATTAAAGTCAAGAAGGGAGAAGGACGCTGGCACCAAGGAAGGGACAATGGGTGGCACGGGAACCCTGATGTGCTAACCCACAGCTGGTGAAGTCACGATTCACGGAATTTCTGGCTATTTTTTTTTTTTTTGGGAAGTTGTAGGGGAAATTCAGTTCTCTCCCAAAACAGAAACACAAAAACTGCACACATTGACATTTCCCTACTCGCAGTAAACAGCAATAACACTGCCTGAGGCATCTTTGTGGTGAGATTGCATGACTCTCTCAGGAAAAGGGTTTGGTCGGTCTTCAGACGTAATTTTTGAAATTTCACCAGCAGAAGAATTAAGCTACTTTGCATACTTCTTTTTTTAAGGGATCTGAACAAATGCCCCATTGTAGGAAAGAAAGGACACCTCACCACCACCACAATAAAATAAGAATTGGAGAAGATCACAAAGTATTAGACAGGGACCCGGTGGCTCAGTGGCTAAGACGCTGAGCTTATTGATCGAAAGGTCAGCAATTCAGCGGTTCGAATCCCTAGTGCTGCATAATGGGGTGAGCTCCTGTTACTTGTCCCAGCTTCTGCCAACCCAGCAGTTTGAAAGCACGTAAAAAACGCAAGTAGAAAAATAGGGACCACCTTTGGTGGGAAGGTAACAGCATTCTGTGCATCTTTGGCCTTTAGTCATGCCGGCCACATGACCACGGAGACGTCTTCGGACAGCGCTGGCTCTTCGGCTTTGAAACGGAGATGAGCACCACCTCCTAGGGTCGGGAACGACTAGCACATATGTGCAAGGGGAACCTTTACCTTTACCTTTTTACAAAGTATTAAGATCTGAAAATCGGAAGATTAAGACATACGGATATGAGATTAAGAGATACGGAGGATCCCGGATCTGCGCACTTTCCACTGTGCTCTTAAGACTCTCCTATTCCAGCAAGCCGGCCTGGCCTAATTTTCTCCCCTGTTTTAAAATTCTTTTAAATCGAAATTTTAATCTGTTTTAAATCATTGGGATTTTTAATTGTCTCGGGCTAAATTATTTAATCTGGTTTTAATTATGTTTCTAACTTTTGTATCTATGTATTTTATTTTGTGCCTGTTCACCGCCCTGAGTCCTTCGGGAGTAGGGCGGTATATAAATTTAATAAAAACAAAAACAAAACAAAAACAAATATAAACTGGTTGTAGTGATTACTGGTACCCTGGGTGCCATTATTAAAACATCTTGGATGGCACTTAGGAAATCTTCCCATTAACAAAATTTCCATCAGTCAATAGCAAAGGGCCAAACTGCTTGGATCTATATGTAATGCATACTACGTCAATATATTACGACATCCTAGGTTATTGGGAAAAACTCAATGTGTGTGAAGGTCAATGCCAATTAAGGAACTGGCAGCTGTGACTTGACATTGTTGTGAACTGATGTTAATATAATACTTATAATATCTTAGATTCTTGGAAAGGATCTGATAATCCAAAATACCAGCTTCTATAACTTGTGGGCTTGATATCTACTAACGGAAGAAAATATTTGTAGCTCAGGGTTGAACTGAGGGGGTTCTCAATGCTTTCTGAGCCTGGCGGTTTTTCTTGCAGACCTTTCATTACCAAACTAGGTAATCCCATCAGCACTGATGATGAGGTTATCTAGTTTTATAATGAAACATCTGCAAGAAAACCAACAAGCTCAGAAAGCACCAAGGACCTCATTTAATCTTCTATGGGTCATGTTGGCTGAAGTTTATAGAAGTCTATCATAGCCTCCCTCCCTCCCCCACCCCCTATGCTTTTCAGATGTCTGGTGGTATACAGCTGGTTCTATCCAGCTGAATATGGTAGCGGCGACTGTGGGAGACTCCGCCCACCCGCCATGATGTCATCATGTTCCGTTTTTGACGTTCTACATATGCGTGAAAGGCCCTGCGTGCTTGCATTTGCGAACTGGTAGCGAAGGTAAGTGAATGCCAACCCTGGCCTGGACTCTATTTTTTTCCCCCCAGGAATTTTCACCAACGCCTGGGTAATTCTGAGAGATGATATCCTGATGTTTGCAGGAGATCTTGGGGATGGGATAGGAGGTAGGCACCAATTTGGAAGCGGCTGATCTACAACAGCTGCATATGCAGCTTCTAAACTGGTTAAATAGTGCAAGGTTCAGAGACGGTATAATCCCTGCACTGAAAGATCTGCACTTGTTGCCAATTGTCTACTGGGCACAATTTAAGATAAAATGGCTTGGTGCCTGGATATCCTCACAATTGCCAGATCCAACTGGATTCAACCTGTCCAAAGTATCCCTCCCTCTGAGAAGAAAAGGTTGGGAGCGTCCCATTTCCAGGAAGCCAGTTGGCTTAAATTCCAAAGATGGTGTTTCTCCTTGATGGCCCCAGTCCGCTAGCACAGGGCTCTCCAACCTTGGCAACTTTAAGCCTGGGAGTTGAAGTCCGCCAGGCTTAAAGTTGCCAAGGTTGGAGAGCCCTGCTCTAGCATGCCTTCTCCCTGGAGCAGAGGTGGGTTTCAGCAGGTTCTGACCAGTTCTGGAGAACCAGTAGCGGAAATTTTGAGGAGTTTGGAGAACCGGTAAATACCACTTCTGACTGGCTCCGCCCCCATCTATTCTCTGCCTCCCAAGTCCCAGCTGAACGGGAGGAAATTTATTTATTTATTTATTTATTGGTTCAATTTATATGCCGCCCTTCTCCAGAGACTCAGGGCGGCTTACCATGCGTTAAGCAATAGCCTTCATACTTTTGCATATATCTGCTTAGTAGGGCTTTTGCCCCCCCCCAAGCGGTGTTCTTTTTTTTATACAAAGTCAACTTATTGCCCCCACAATCCAGGTCCTCAATTTACCTACCTCGAAAGGATGGAAGGCTGAGTCAACCTTGAGCCTGGTGAGATTTGAATTTGCAGTAATTGCAGGCAGCTGGTGCTAGTTAAGAGCACTTTAGTCTGCTGTGCCACCAAGGCTCTTAAACGCCTGGAATAGAACAAATGGGAATTTTGTAGTAACCTTCCCCTGGATTGGGGAGGGAATGGAGATTTTACAGTATCCTTCCCCTGGAGTAGGGTGGGAATGGAGATTTTACAGTATCTTTCCCCTGCCACGCCCACCAAGCCATGCCACGCCCACCAAGCCACACCCACAGAACTGGTAGTAAAAAAATTTGAAGCCCACCACTGCCCTGGAGGTGACATTGGCTTCGTTGAAAATAGACTTTGAGGCTCCAGTTAAAACCATCTGGTTCATGTAAATAAAGGAAAGGTCCTTCATTGATTTCTAGCCATTTCTCACACAAAACCCACCCATGCCGATTAAATGCATCTTGCATCTGGTCCAGATTGGCACATGGACTCTGAGTCAGGATGTTTGCTGGTGGTTAAGTGTCATGAAAGTCAAGATAACTGTATGACCATATAATGGAAGTCCCACCCCACTCTTCCCTGCAGATTCCGAATGATGCTGTCAGCCCTTTTGAGGCAGCCCAAATAAGGAATGCAAAGCACAAGTAAATGAATTTTGCAACTCTGAAAGCACTCCTCCCCTCTCTTTTACTCTCCTGAAAACTAGGGAGGGTCCTTTCTGACGGAGTGGGACAATTCAACAACTCAATTTAATTATTTAAAATAATTCAAAAAATATTTTGATTTTTGTCATTCCCGTTTCATGTTGTCCCTTCTTTTGCATCCTTCCATTTCACCATCTCTTCACTATTAGTGTCACTCTTGTCTGGGTTAGAGAGCAAGTTGGCTGCAGCAAGTTGTCCTAGACCCCTTTCTGAGATGCTTCCTTTTTATACACACACACACACACACACACACACACACACACACACACACACACTCCTTCTGCGGGCTGAGATATCTCCTATCAGACCTTTGCATAGGTTATGGCTTTTCCTCTTGTCCCCCAAGGTTATTCTCACAGCCCATTATGGATGCATATAGAATAGAATAGAATAGAATAGAATAGAATAGAATAGAATAGAATAGAATAGAATAGAATAGAATAGAATAGAATAACAGAGTTGGAAGGGACCTTGGAGGTCTTCTAGTCCAACCCCCTGCTTAGACAGCACCACTTCAGACAAATGGTTATCCAACCTCTTCTTAAAAACTTCCAGTGTTGGAGCATTCACAACTTCTGGAAGCAAGTTGTTCCACTGATTAATTGTTCTAACTGTCAGGAAATTTCTCCTTAGTTCTAGGTTGCTTCTCTCCTTCATTAGTTTCCACCCATTGCTTCTTGTCCTTCCCGCAGGTGCTTTGGAGAATAGCTTGACTCCTTCTTTGTGGCAGCCCCTGAGATATTGGAACACTGTTATCATGTCTCCCCTAGTCCTTCTTTTTATTCAGATAGACATACCCAGAGGTGTACTTCAATGAACTATCTTGACTCGTTGAGCCCCCTCTGTAGAGTACCCTATCCTCAGTTCAAGTTTCAAGGCTTGAAACCCCACACGTATCTCCTTTTCGAGCCACTGTCAGTTTCCTTTGATTTTTTCCCCCCTTTTCTTTCTTTCTTTACAGAGTCTGGGCTAATACTCGACAGTCACGATGACTCAAAGATGGGAAATATGATAAAACAAGCTGCAGACGGTGCTGCTTACTGATACGGCTTCAGCATGCACGGAGGGACCAAAACTATCTCGTGTGGTTTATGGTGTGAAGAGAAAAGAAAAAAAAGGAAATGCAGGAGGATGACTCTCTCATGGAAATAATTCTGACTGAGATCAGAAGCTGGGTTTTTGTCTGCCAAATGAGTTTGTGGCAAAGGTGAAGCTACAATATCGGCCACCCACCTAGCAGCATCGCAGCAATTTTGGAATTAAAATCTACTGGTAAATCTCTATGTTACTAGAACATTGGTTACAGGCTGGTTTTTGGATATAATTGGTGGTTTATAGAAAATTAGGAAAATGATACCAATAGAAGGGAATATCTGTTGCTCAGGGTGGAAATGTGCTCTCTTGAGTTTCGTTGTTTCCTTGTGCACGTTTTGTTACCCTACTTGGTAACATCATCAGTGTTAGAAGGGAGTGGGGTTTGGTCTCTGCCTTTTTTGCAACCATAAGGAAAATGTCCTTAATTGGAGACATGCAACTTGGCTACCAAAGCAAGGAGGAGTGAAATTTCTCTGAAGTCCACAACAGACAGAAAATCTTCAGAAGTGGCTCAGACAAATACCTCCCCAACTCACAAGAACAAGTGAGAAATTTTGTTATTTCTTTGCTTGGCATCCTCATTGCCTTCTGGCCAAACCTCTCTGAAGATATATTTTGCTGCTGGAGACATAGTAGCTAATGACATTTCCGCCTTCTCTTTGTATGAAGTGACACACAGCTCAAGCAAGGCCAGTTAATCTGGTATCGTGGTATCCTGGGCAGAAAATCCCATAAACCTCTTTCCTATCCCATGCAATGAAACCAGAGATGGGTTTCAGCAGGTTCTGACCAGTTCTGGAGAACCGGTAGTGGAAATTTTGAGTAGTTCGGAGAACTGGTAGTAAAAATTCTGAATAGCCCCACCCCCATCTATTCTCTGCCTCCCAAGTCCCAGCTGATCAGAAGGAAATGGGGATTTTGCAGTATCTTTCCCCCAGAGTGGGGTGGGAATGGAGATTTTACAGTATCCTTCCCCTGCCACACCCACCAAGCCATGCCATGCCACGCCCACCAAGCCACACCCACAGAACCGGTAGTAAAAAATTTTGAAACCCACCACAATGAAACTATCTCCAGAATAAATCCAATGGCCAACCATTTGCTGCTTTTTTGTGGGCTGCAGCATCCTTTTAAGAAGTACAAAAGATGGGTGTGCTGGAGAGAGAGAGGGTGGGGGGAGGAAGGGGGAGAGAGAGATGGGGAGAGAGGGAAGAAGGGAGGGAGGGAGAGAGAGAGACGGGGAGAGAGGGAGGGAGGGAGAGACGTTGAGAGAGGGAGGGAGGGAGGGAGAGAGGGGAAGGGGGAGAGAGAGAGGGAGAGAGAGAAGTGGAGAGAGGGAGGGAGAGATGTGGAGAGAGGGAGGGATGGAGGGAAGGAGAGAGACGGGGAGAGAGGGAAGGAGGGAGGAAGAGAGAGATGGGGGAGAGAGGGAGGGAGAGAGACATGGAGAGAGGGAAGGATGGAGGGAGGAAGGGAGAGAGAGATGGAGAGAGAGAGGGACGGGGAGAGAGGGAGGGAGAGAGACATGGAGAGAAGGAGAGAGGGAGGGAGAGATGTGGAGAGAGGGAGGGAGGGAGAGAGAGATGGGGAGAGAGGGAGAGAGGGAGGGAGAGAGAGAGAGATGGGGGGGAGAGAGAGAGAGAGAGCGCCACAAGGAGATCATATACTTCACACCATATTTTGTAGAAAGAAATAAAACAAGATTCAAGTGAAAACTGAAAATGCTCTATAAGGAAATGAGAGAAACCAGCAATCAGGTTCTGAGACTTCTGTTCAGGCTACACAGTTGCTTAACAAAGGGCTATAAAAATGAGGCACGAAGGCACCTCTGAAGACCATCTGTGCTTTCCATTCAACCCTGCTGAGAAGATACAGATTCCACAGTGCAAGCAGAAGCAATCTATCTCTGGACCAGAAGGTACATCTGGAATTTTGAGAGCAACCTTGTCTAATAAAGTCTCATAAAATAGCAAATGCAGGTAGTCCTTGACTTACAGCCATTTGTTTAGTGATCATTTGAGGTTACAACGGCACTGAAAAAATGTGACTTATGACCGTTTTCCACATTTGCAAAATCCCCACGGTCAGGTCATCAAACTTCCGATGCTTGGCAACCGACTCATATTTATGACGGTTGCAGTGTCCTGGAGTCATGTGATCACCTTTTGCGAACTTTCGACAAGCAAAGTTAGTGAGGAAGCTAGATTCATTTCACAAGTGTGTTCCTAACTTTACAACTGCAATGATTCACTTAATAACTGTGACAAGAAAGGTCGTAAAAATAGGGCAAAACCCAGTTAACCGTGGTCTCGCTTAGGATCAGAAATTTGGGGTTCAATTCAGTGGTGAAATCCAAATTTTTTTACTACCGGTTCTGTGGGCGTGGCTTGGTGGGTGTGGCAGGGGAAGGATACTACAAAATCTCCATTCCCACCCCACTCTGGGGCTAGCCAGAGGTGGTATTTGCCGGTTCTCTGAACTGCTTAAAATTTCCGCTACCAGTTCTCCAGAACCTGTCAGAACCTGCTGGATTTCACCCCTGGTTCAATTGTGGTTTTAAGTCCAGGATCATCTATCACACTAAGCAGCTATGTACATCAAATAAATGAATGGATCGTTTGATTGATTGATTGATTGATTGATTGAATGAATGGATGAATGATAATCTATTTCAATGTTTTTCAAACTTGACAACCTGAGGATGTGTGGACTTCAACTCCCAGAATTCTTCATCCAGCAGAATGGGGAGGTAAATCAATTAAATCATCCAAGAGAAGTAGTTACCCGGCTCCTTCTTAAAAAATTCCAGAGTTGGAAAACCTACACTATGCCAAGGGAAATTGTTCTGCTGTTGTACAGATCAGAAAGTTTTTTCATTATATTTAAATGAAATCTAGGTAGCTGTAGTTTTTTTTTTTTTTTAATTTGATTTATAAGCCGCCCTTCTCCGGAGACTCAGGGCGGCTTACAATGCGTTAAACAATAGCCTTCATACTTTTGTATATTTTATACAAAGTCATCTTATTGCCCCCACAATCTGGGTCCTCATTTTACCTACCTTAGAAAGGATGGAAGGCCGAGTCAACCTTGAGCCTGGTGAGATTTGAACTTGCAGTAATTGCAGGCAGCTGATGTTAATAAACAGCACTGTTAATAACAGTGCTTTAGTCTGCTGCGCCACCAGGCTCTTAACCTAAGAATAGTTTATATCTATTCATGTGTGTATCTATATCAGTGGTGGGATTCTACTGGTTTGGACCAGTTTGGGCGAACCGGTAATTCACGACGATCAACTGAGAGCGAACTGGTTCGCCCCGACGATCAGATGGGCCCACCCTCCCGCCTGTGCTATTTTCCTACCTTTATCTCCTCAGCTGATTTGCGCGGCAGAGCCGATTGCTGCGCAAATCAGCTGTTACTCCTCTGAAGAAGCCCGGATGTGAAGATTTGTTCAAACTGCGCATGCGAAGTGCGCGATCACCGAACCGGTTGTTAAGCCGGGAGGATCCGACCACTAGTCTATTTGTTTTCTGGCCAAAAGGTCCTGTTTTCAAAGCCCTGAGTTATAAATCACCATCATTCTTCAGGCTTTATGTAGGGTCTTCTTGCATAAAAGAAAAATTATACCGCTGCTTGGAGCTTTGCTGCATTCAATTTCCTCTTTATTCTTCTTCTAAATTGAAAGAACTTCTTAAAAGATTTTAAGTCTGGCTGGATGGGCAGCCTAGTTGTTGAGTTTGACCATAAATATTTGATGTTTCTTGCCCCTCTGTGTTTGTGTTTCAGCCTGGAAAAAAAAAATAGTATCTGTTCAGGTTTCCCAACATCTCACTCTGTGTCATGAAACAACTAGTATCACCTTCTGAATCGGACAAAGAGGATTTTTTTGAAAAACGAAAGAATTCTTCTTTTAAATAGCTTTTTCTTCTTGACTCTTGGCCTTTGCTCAAGCATCGTAAGTCCTTCACATTTTGGAAACTGAAAGGATTGTTCCTAGACAGTCAATACTTCCACCCCAAACGAACCCCACAGGTAATCCTGGATTTACAACAGTTCATTTAGTATTCATTCGTAGTTACAGTGGCATTCAAAAAAGTGACTTTTGACTGTTGCAGCATCCCAGTGGGAGGATTCAAATTTTCTTACTACCGGTATCGCTTAGTGGGTGTGGCATGGCTTGGTGGGCGTGGCAGGGGAAGGATACTGTAAAATCTTCATTCCCACCCCACTCCAGGGGAAGGATACTGCAAAATCCCCATTTCCTCCCAATCAGCTGGGACTCAGGAGGCAAAGAATAGATGGGGGCGGGGTCAGTCAGAGGTGGTATTTACCGGTTCTCCGAACTACTCAAAATTTCCACTACTGGTTCTCCAGAACTGGTCAGTATCTGCTGAAACCCATCTCTGTGGCATCCCCCTGGTCACGTCATCAAAATTCAGATGCTTGGCAACTGGCACATATTTATGATGGTTGCAGCATCCTGGGATCCCCTTTTGCGAGCTTCTAACAAACAAAATCAAAGGGAAAACCAGATTCACTTAACAAGCATGTTAGTAGCTTGACAATCGCAGTGATTTACTTCTGTGGAGAGAAAAGTTGTAAAATGGGGGCAAAACTCACTTAACCAGTGTCTTGCTTAGCAACATAAATTTTGGGCTCAATTGAGGACAATCTGTATAACTCAAGCCTTACTCTATTGCAGTTCTGTCCAACTTGGCATCTCCTAGATGTTTTGGGACAGCAGTTTCCTAGAATTCCTTCTTAGCATGATTTTTTGGCCTTTGACTGTGGAGGCTGGGGAATTCTGGGACTTGGTAAATTGGGAAGTATGTTCAGCCATAATGAATTAGAAGAACACAATCACTTTGGTTCTGCATTATGCTTTAACTTTTTTACTTATTCATTTGACATCTGCCAAGGGTGTGACCAATGACACAGTGCCAAGATAGGCAGGTCCTTCCGAAAATAAGTCATAAGCATTCAAATCACTGTGCTTTTTAAAAAATTGTGCAGTGCAATTTTCATTTATAACCTGAGCACATTTGGCTTGCTTTTTTTAAAAAAAGAATAATTAATCACAATAATTGTATATTGGCTTTCTCCTCCCAAAGCGACAGGCTGAACAGCTGATAATGTTTTTAAAAAATGATCAAGGTAGTTTTAAGAAAGGTAAAAGTCACCAATCAAATAAAAGACAAACAAAGAGAAAAATAATTATAAAGGATTAAAATAGCAATTTTGTTAAACTCTGATGTTTAACTCATGGATACCTCTATGTGGCTTCCTTGGTAGCCAAAAATAAAATTCATAAACCTGAAAAGCTTTCCGAAATAAATATAATCCCCAGTTGGTTCCAGAACTCCCATTGAGAATTATCTTAATATCTCCTGTAATCCTGATAATTCCTGTTTCTAATCATAGCAGGAATCAGATAACTTTTCTCATGTTAAAAGTAGGTTAAATATTTGGGCCTTGTAGGGCAGAAAATTAAATCTGACTTTTATTCTCATTGCATATGTTAATAGTTCTTCTTTCTATATTTAGATGTTATTTGTTCCAATGATTTTCTTCTTGTGATTCTTTTCTTATATGTTCTTTAGTATTTAACAATCTTTTTTTTCTCATATTTTAATTTTTATTTAGGTGGTTTAGAATAGTCCCTTCCTCTTTATTTAGTATCTATTAATTTGAATAATGTGCTAAAGTTTTTTTCTTCTTCTTCTAAAGCTGTGTTTCTCATACTTGGCAACTTTGAAGATGTGTGGACTTCAATTTCCAGATTTTCCCAGCCAGCGAGGGAAATTCTGGGAGTTCAAGTCCACCTCTTAAAGACATCAAGTTTGAAAAACCCTGTTCTAAATTATGTAGCCTTTATGCAGTGGATTTACACAATGCCTTTTAAGCAATCTTAATTGTAATGTTTTAAAAAACTCAGTTTCATTTATTGTAGGCCAACGATCATACTTATTTTTTCTAACATCCACAAAGCCAAAAAGCTCACCCAAAATAACAGAATGTTTCATGTGATAACCTCATGATTGGATGGCCCATTCCCAAGTAGTCCTCTGAGATATGTTTTTTCCCCCTTTTGTTTCCATTTTAAATTGTGGGTTTCGCTAGCACGATCCTGCTTTTAAAAAAGTAAAAATAGTAGCTGATTCTCTCTCTCTCTCTCTCTCTCTCTCTCTCTCTCTCTCTCTCTCTCTCTCTCTCTCTCTCTCTCTCTCTCTCTCTCCCTCCCTCCCTCCCTCCCTCCCTCCCCCCCTCTCTCCCTCCCCTCTATCCAGTGGTGAGATTCAAATAATTTAACAACCGGTTCTCTGCCCTAATGATTTCTTCCAACAACCACTTTGCCAAACTGCTCAGAAAATTAACAACCAGTTCTCCCGAAGTGGTGCGAACTGGCTGAATCCCACCACTGCCTCTATCTATCTATCTATCTATCTATCTATCTATCTATCTATCTATCTATCTATCATCTCCACTTCCTATAGAGGGATGACTGAAAGCATTCTCTCATATTGTATTACGGTGTCATTTGGATGTATTGTGTTTCAGACTGAAGGCTGTGCAGAGAGTGGTGAGGACGGCAGAAAAGATTATTGGAAATTCACTTCCTTCTATCCAGGACATGGCATATAAGTGATGCTTGACCAGGGTCTGCAATATTGTCTGGGACATCCTCTCTATGACCGATTTTCTTTGTTACCTTCTGGGAGGAGGCTTCGTGATATCAGAAGCAGAACAACTAAATTAAATGGGTTTTCTATTGATACAACCTGGATTGGGGCTGAAAGGCGAAAGGAAGCAGTATGCTCCTTCCCATATTTGGGTAGACCAGGTTGCTTCGATAGAAAACCCATTTAATCTCCCCTGGTACAAGCTGACAAAGCAAGGAGAACCTGTGGCTTAGAGGTTAATACATCTACCTAATATGTAAGCAAGCCCAGGTTCGAATCCCAGAAGGGTATGGCTAGCTGATGAGAACTAAATAGCTTGAAATAGATCTATACTAGTCTCCCTTTATTTCTTTGTGAGGAAATATAAATTTAACACAAAATACATGTATGCATATATGTGTTACGTGTACGTGTGTATGCATGTATGTTTATATATATATATTCTTTTGAGAGCGGGCATCAGAATTTCATTTTTAATACGTGCCAGTGTGTTCACAGAAAAAAAGTGACCATAAAGATGATCTTAAGACTTTTCTAGCTCAGTGTCCCGTAACTCCAATTTAGGAGACAAAAAAGGAGACCAAAAAACCCCTCCTGTTCCTGAAAGAGCTGAGCCTCTGCTGCTCTATCAAGTCCTGACAGCTCTCCTATCAGTTTTGTGGGTGTCTGTGTGTGTGTTTACGTGTGTAGGGTGAGGCAGATAGGCTGAAAGAAGCATCCTGCAATAATTTCATGGAAGAGAAGCTGCAGGAACTGCTGACTCATCAAATTCCCTTATAAATCATTACCAAAATATACACATGTCGAGGCAGGAAATTGTCATTCTTGGAGCAGCTTTTATTAAAAAAAGAAAAAGAAAGAAAAAAGCTGACTCCCAGCCAAAGAAGGGAGCTCTTAGTTCCCCCTACTTGACTGTGGGGCTTGCCGAGCTGACTTGGGCTATAGAACTAGAGGTAGTTGAAAGCAGCTGCCACCCCTGAGCTTCTAAGCTCTGGGAACTAAGAAGAAGAAGAGCAACAACAAGGCGATGGAAAAAGAAGTGACCCCATTTGGGCACTGCAACAAAAGAAGGCCGTACGGGCAGTCCTTGACTTACGACCCCAACTGAGCCCAAAATTTTTCTGTTGCTAAGTGAAATAATTATTGAGTTTTGTCCCATTTTACAGTCTTTCTTGCCACACTGCGGTGAATCCGTTAGTAGCAGTTATGTTAGTAACATAACCGCTACTAACCATAGTAACGGTTATGTTACTAACAAGGTTGTGAAGTGAATCTGGCTGCCCCATGGGCTTTGTGTCAGGCCTGGAAGCCATCTTTGCATTGGGCCTTCAGGCCTGCCACATTTAGTGCTGTGGGAAACTGGGAGGAGGGATTGTATGGAGCAGGGGAGATATATAGTCATAATAACATTCTTTTCTCTGGGAGTCAAGGACATATTGCATCCAGTTTCGGTCGCCACACTGTAAAAAAGATGTGGAGACTCTAGAAAGGGTGCAGAGAAGAGCAACAAAGAGCTTCCAACAAGTAGAATCCATGGAGAAGCCAGCAGACAAATTTCAACTCCTAGTCATATGATATCTCACTTAATGACTGCAGGTAATTTGCTTCAGGGACACTAGAAGTTTGTTGCAGTCATGTGACGTTTCGCTTAATAACTGCATGGCTTAGCAACAGAGTTGTAGGTCCCAATTCTGGGACCTGATCACATGATCAAAATTGAGACGCTTGGGAACTGGCTCACATTTATGACGGTCGCAGTGTCCCGGGATCATGTGATCCCCTTTTGCGACCTGACAAGCAAATTCAATGGAGAAGCCAGATTCACAACAACCTTGTTACTAACTTAACAACTGCAGGGTGATTCACTTAACAACTGTGGCAAGGTCGTAAAATGGAGCAAAATTCACTTAACAAATGTCTCACTTAGCAGCAGAACTTTGGGGCTCAATTGTGGTCATAAATCGAGCGCTACCTGTAGTTCCCTAAACCAGGGATGGTTAACCTCGAATCCCGTGGCTATATGTGCTTCAAACTGTTTCTGGCAGTTCCTCCCTCTCAGTGGTGGGATTCAGCCAGTTCGCACCACTTCGGGAGAACCGGTTGTTAACTTTCTGAGCGGTTTGGTGAATTGGAAGAAATAATTAGGGCATTATTGGTTGTTAAATTATTTGAATCCCACCACTGCTCCCACTCCTATTTACTAAAAATCAGCAACTTCATTTCCTGCTCTTCTGGGATTATCAGGAAAATTCTTAGGAAAATCCTAGGGAAAAAAAAAAACCCTTGCATAATGCCTTAAAATAGGTTTCTCATCGTCAAGGCAAACTCCTCCCTCGCCTGTCTAGAAATTCAGCCGAAAAATAGAAAATCTCAGGGCCCCTTCAAAATCTCTGGAGTGTTCTATTACTTCCTCCTTTATACATTGCAGTTCAGTTGGGATTGTTTTTGGCTGAAGGGTAAATCTGAAAAGCTGAAAATTGAGATTTATAACATCTCGGATTGACTGGGAAGTCAAAAAAAAACAAAAAACAAAAAACAAAAAAAAATCACCTCTGCAGAAAGATAACAAACAATTTCCATATTATCGCCAAGACAACTCTTAAGCTTCTACAGTATTTACTGATCAGGAGCTGAGCTCAAGCGGGTGTCATTATCATTTAAATAGGGTGTGATAGCACTGTTGTATGGATGCCTTTAACAAGTTGACAATTTGCTGCCATTAAAGTTATCTGGAATCTGCTGCCTTTCCCCTCCCTTTCTAGCAGCCTGGTTGGTGACAGAAAGATGCCCCTCTGGCTATTGTAGCAACACTGTGTTTGCTTTTCCAGTTAAGAGAGTCACAAATGCAAGGACGGAGGGGGGGGGGAACCCAGAATCCACCCACCTGCATTGAGCAATGCATTGCCACTCTGGGGGGAAAAAAAAAAGATTTTTCTTGAAATGGAACCATCTGCTTAGATTTGCCTTATCAGTCTGCGGTTTGACTTATGACCACGATTGAGCCCAAAATATCTGTTAAATGAGACATTTGTTAAGTGAGTTTTGCTCTGTTTTATGACCTTTCTTGCCTCGGTTGTTAAGTGAATCACGCAGGGGTGAAATCCAGCACGTTCTGATAGGTTCTGGAGAATGGGTAGTGGAAATTTTGAGTAGTTCAGAGAACCGGCAAATACCACCTCTGGCTGGCCCCAGAGTGAGGTGGGAATGGAGATTTTGCAGTATCCTTCCCCTGGAGCGGGGTGGGAATGGAGATTTTGCAGTATCTTTTCCCTGCCACACCCACCAAGCTACACCATGCCCATCAAGCCAAGCCCACAGAACCGGTACTAAAAAAATTTGGATTTCACCACTGGAATCACGGCAGTTGATAAGTAAGTAACCTGGTTGTTAAGTGAATTGGGCTTTTCATTGACTGCTTGCCAGAAGGTTGCAAAAGGGGATTCCATGACCTCGGGACACAGCAACAGTCATAAATATGAACCAGTTGCCGAACATCTGGATTTTGATGACGTGAGCGTGGGGAGACTGCAAAGGTCGTAACTGTGAAAAATGGTCATGTCACTTTTTTCAGTGCTGTTGTAACTTTGAATGGTCACTAAATGAACTGTTGTAAGTTGAGGACTCCCTATACAGTCCTCGACTTACGATCACAATTTTGGGTCCCCAAAATTTCTGTTGCTAAGCGAGATAATTCTTGAATTTTGCCACATTTTACGACTTTCCTTGCCATGGTGGCATCATTGCAGTTAATTAAGTTAGCAACACGGTCATTAAACCAATCCGGCTTCCCCGTGGACAGACGGTCGCAAAAGCGGATCACATGATCCCAGGACACTGCAACCGTCATAAATATGAACTGGCTGCCAAGTCTCTGAATTTTGATCCTGTGACCATGGGGGATGCTGTATTGGCCATAAGTGTAAAAAACGGTCATAAGCAGGGGCGGGCTGCTGGGAGTTCGCAGGGGTTCGGGAGAACCTCTAGCTAAGATTCTGTGCAGTTCAGAGAACCCCCAAATCCCACTCCTGGCTGGCCCCACCCACCCCTCCCCATCCCTCCCAGGAGTCCCCATACGGCCCGTTTTGGATGCAGGTGAGTGCAGGACACGCATGTAGACTCGGGCCTACTGGAAGTTCAGGAAGTTTGGGCCCATTTCTGGCCTCCAGAGTGGCCTCCGGAGCCTGGGGAGGCTGTTTTCGCCCTCCTGAAGGCTCAAGGAAAGCCTCTGGAGCCCAGGGAGGGCAAAAACACCCCCCGCCATGGTGCAGGAGGCCGACAAGGCCATGCCCACCATGGCCACGCCCATCCAGCAACCTGGCAGAGAACCCCTTGCTAAAATTTTTGAAGCCCACCTCTGATCATAAGTCACTCTTTTCCGTGTCGCTGTAACTTTGAACAGTCCCTCAATGAACTGTTGTAAGTTGAGGGCTCCCCGTATTCTGCAGGTTCCATTGCAAAGGGAGTCTGTGCAGATATAACCAAGAAACACAATACCGCCTATTTTTGCTGACATGAGTTCGCTGACATTAGCAAAGGTAACTGACACCCTTTTTGACTGCAGGCAGCAAAAGCTGGGGCTGGGGGTGTGTGGGGTGAGGGTGGGGGTGGGGGTGGGGAGAGAAAAGGTGGTTATTTTGGAAAAGGTTTAGACAGCTCATCTCCTCCATAGGAGATTCTTTGGGTTGGTCCCCCAGAAGAGAGGCGATGGGGAGGGCAACCATTGTCTTCCAATCTCATCAAAGAGGCAACCTTTCAAATGCTTCACATTCCCCAGCTCCTATGGGGCCTCCGGCTGATTGTCTTTCCCCGTTTACAAAACAACAGGAGAAGGCTGTATGCCCCCCAAAAGGAATGTGTTTGTTTGCTCATCTCCTGATCTTATAGTGGTGTGCTTATCTAGGCACGTCCACCAAGAGTTCCTTCCTGGTCTAGCCTGTGTCCCAAGAGTCCAGTCAAAGGGAGGGATTGAGGAGACTCACCAACATGAGTTGAAGAGCTATCATCATTTCCCATGGTTGCTCACCAACACAGATGCTACTTAAGATTCGAGAGGTAGTAAATAACAATCAGGACAAGGGGCCATGGAGAAGCTCATCCAGTTAACAGCATTCTCAACCCATGCTTTCTGCAGACCATGGGATGTCCATCAGTGGTGGGTTCCTCCCGGTTCGGCCGAGCCGGTAGCGGTGACGATATGACGTCACCGAACTGGTTCTCCCCCCCGCCCTCCCACCCCCCACGTTATTCTTACCTTTTATTTGGTCCCACCCCCAATCTATTGCTGCCTCCTGAGTCCCAGCTGATGACTAGAGGGAAAAAAATTGTTTAAACTCTTGCCGCGGGGCTTCAAAGGGCCGTCCTACAGCTGATCAGTGTTAAAAGCAAACAAATGAGTCGGGTCGTAAGTGCGAGGACTGGTCGTAAGTGCGATGACCTTCCAGAAATGACTCTGACCAGCTAGCCACGCCCACCTAGTCACATGACCTCCAAGCCACACCCACAAAATAAGCCACGCCCACAGAACCAGTAGTAAAAAAATTTAGAACCCATCCCTGATGTTCATGAAGGGCAACATGGAATGCCATAACCCAGCTGGCTTAACACTTAAGAGCGTTAGCAGCTCTGAATATAAATAATATAAAAACATACAGATATATGATCCCAGTTGTGCAGGTCAACAAAGAAATACAGAAAATATTGATCATCCAGGTTTCTGAGAAGGCTGAGTGTGGTAGTCATGTGAACAGAGTTAGAAAAAAAAAATGGGAAAGTAAAAATATATTTTTTTGTCCTTTCCTTTTGCTGGAGTTGTTTAGTTGATCTCATACTGGTTCTAGAGGCCCCTTTGATTGATTGTGATTTTTTAAAGAAGCTTTTAACTATTTATTGTATTTTGTAACACTGCTTTAACATTGTGTCGAGTGTCTTTTATGTTTAAAAGCTGGATAACAACATCCTCAATAAACATAGAGAGCTGCAGTGCCAATGTTAGCCCCTCTAGGTAGACCAGACCAGGAGATCAACTTCCCTAGAAGGCTAAGACTACAAATACTCCTTGACTTACAACAATTCATGGAGTGACCGTTCACTGGCAAAAGTGATTTATGACCATTTTTCACACTTATGACCGTCGCAGCATCCCGATGGCCACATGATCCAAATTCGGGAACTTGGCAAGCAGCATGTATTTATGATGTTTGCCGTGTCCTGAGGTCATGTGATGATATTTTGCGACCTTCTGACAAGCAAAGTCAATGGGGAAGCCAGATTCACTTAACAACCGTGTTACTAATTGAATAACTGAAGTTAACAAACGTGGCAGGAAAAGTCGTAAAAAATGGGACAAAGCTAACTTAACAAATGTCTCACTTAGCAACATAAATTCTGGGCTCAAATGTGGTGGTAAATCAAGAACTTCCTGTGCTGTTATTGCGATTAGCTGTATAATAACGGAATATTGCAAATCTGATTGTGTTGTATCTCCTCCTTATAGTTGAATGAATTAGGGAGGTGTCTTCCTGAATTGCTTTCAAATGTTATCTGGATATTTAAGACTTAAAATAGTTTCAGGCTTTTTACCTCAGCAGCAGTTCCTGCATATCTCTATCGCAATCATTTTTCTTACTCTATCCAAGCAAGGAACAGCTAAAGCAAAACTTTCAGGAACTTTTCAGGGACTGCTTGCAGGGAATGCTTGCAGGAGCTTGAGTTTCTTATGCTGATTTTGAACCAGTTTATTATTATTTTTTAAAATAACTTTGTCAGGTTTGCTAACAAGTCACTAAGATAGCATGGTCGAGTTAGCTGAGAAGGTCAGTTGCAGAGGTTTATCCGTGAATCAGGGATGGTCTGATGATTTTCTCTGTCCACGTTACTACTCTTCCACCTTTCACCAAGTCTCCGCTCCACAAGGAAATGGCCTTTAAGTCACGCCAGAAACATTGAGCAACGCAGCCTGTAAAAATGAACAGGTTGCCTATTAGCGTTTAGGCATACAGTACTTTTGACCTTGTTTGGATATTGCTACACTTGTCCTTTATTTTGCAGAGAGTCCAAATTTGAAGCTTTGGCTCAGGCCCAAAACGTCTGAAGCAAACAGTATAAACCATCCTCCTGGAAAACTACTGGGAATACAGTCTAGACCAGGCACCAGGGGTCTCCAACCTTGGCAACTTTAAGACTTGTGGACTTCAACTGGCTGAGGAATTCTGGGAGTTGAAGTCCACAAGTCTTAAAGTTGTCAAGATTGGAGACCCCTGGTCTAAGGTGAGTTTTCTTGTGTTGCTGAACATATGATTTGGGCAAATGTTCTTGGAAACAAGAGTTTGAACTTAGTCCCTGCATCAAAAGCTTAGCCTTGTATCGGATCAGAAATTAAATCTCCAATTTTACTCTTATCTGAATGTGAAAATAATTTGTAAGACTGCAGCAGAAAGGAATGTGAAGAGAAGAAGATTTTTCACTGTTTGTTGATGAACACGTTTCCTCTTCCCTCACCATCTCTTTTTCCTTTTGGGATATATAATGTGTGAAAATAAGACCCTGTCTTATATTTTTTTGAACCCTGAAATAAGTGCTTGGCCTTATTTTCGGGGAGGTCTTATTATTTTGGGGCACATGGAGCAAGACGGGGCTCCTCTTGCCGTCTTACCTGATTTCCAGTTCTGTCTCCCTAACCCTAACCAGAGGAAATGGCAGGGCCCAGCTGCGCATGCATATGTTTAAATATTTTGGGGGAGGTTTTATTTTCGGGGGGTTATTTCAGGGAGGGGTTATTTTCGGGGAGCGGTTATTTCGGGGAGGGCCTATTTTTGGGGGAGGGCTTATTTTCGAGGGAGGTTTATTTTAGCGCATGCACTCCAAAGCCCGATTGGGCTTATTATCAGGGGATGTCTTATTTTTGGGGAAACACGGTCTTTCGGAAAGTAAGCTTATGGGGAATATCTGCCCTTTTTTTAATCGATTGCAGAAAATCCTTTAGAGATGTTTCAGTTAAAGATCAGTTCAATTATTTCATATTAAAATAAATTAATTACATGCTTACAAAGAGAGTAGTCCCAATTTAAGCATGACGGCTAAGAGAATTTATATGCGCAGATAAAGCACTTGGAGGGAAGTGACATAGTTAACTACTGTACTTGGGAAAGTCATTATCTTCAAAACTAAAAATAATTTGCAGATTACTGTGAAGAGAATGCTCAAATACCAGAAATGATCAGAATGGGCCTGAAATAGGCAGAACCATCCACCTCTGCATGGTTTTAGCCCATTCAATCTGCACTTAACCTAACTGATCGTTGTCAAATCTATGTAACTCTTTGTACGAAATACAAAATATGTGCAAAGTTTAGCATTAAAGTTGTGAAATGGCTTGTTGGCGCAGCTTTAAAAAAGAAAAACAACCATTCAAAAGCTTAGTAAATACAGGTTGGGAAATCTGTAGTCCTCCAGATCTCCTCTCAACAATCTCCTAGCATTGTTCAGTCTTGGACCTGCTGATGAGGCCTCTTGGGAGTTGTAGTTCAGCGATTTCTATATGCTCTCAGGTTCCCACCCTGGGCGTGTGCATTCACAGGGACTATAAACCTGTACTTTGGCTAGGCTAAGCCTGAATATCAGAAGACGGTACACTATGTGCAAAAACAAATCCGTAAAATCCAGCCACATAGGGTTGCCAGGTCTGCTTCCCAAAAATAGCGGACAAGCGGAGGGGGGGGTTAAGTAGTAAAAAAATTAAAAAAAATTACAATTAAATTATATATTTTCTTACAAACATTTTAACACGCCATTTTAGGTCAGTCGACACAAGCTACAATACATTTTAAAAATGTGAACTGTACATAATTTTATAATATATTTTTATTTTAATCTCATCATTAATTTTTTCGGAGAATCGAGTTCAATGGATATTCAATCTTTGTCTCATTCTAACTTATGAAAAAAAAGACAAAACGCGATTCTCCTATCCTTATTCTCTTAGACTGTACAGCTTTAGATGACGTACCATTTCATCATAAAGCTTTTGAATAAAAAAAATGTCCACTATTTTGTAAAAAAAAAATAGTGAACATAATGTGAAAAAAGCGGACTGTCCGCTCAAATAGTGGACACCTGGCAACCCTCGGAGGCACATAAAAAAGCAGCTTGACAGAGGGAAGGCTCAACTTGTCTCCTCTTTAATGTGCTAGTTTTATATCCACACAGGTATATTCTACAGGCAGATGCACAGGTGAACTTTTCAGAGAGGCAATTCAAAAGGCCCTGGAAGTTCTTCCATGCATGTCAGCTTTTTGGCTTAAGTCCAAATCTCTTCAGTACAGCTGAAGATGAGAAGATCCTGGAGCAAAAAAAATGCTAGCCCAATAGGACTTCTGCATAAACTTGCTGATTGTTGCCATTTATTTATTTTTTTTAGGTCCAAAGGTTGAGTTCAGCTCTGCTGCTCTGTATACGTGTCAGATTGCACAGAGTTGGCAGCCTGTATTCCTGGGGAGGAGTTGAGCAAAGGCGGCGGTGGAACCCGATGAGGAGTGCACTTAGAGACAAATGTTTCCATCCATGTGAAAGGAGCCACCCAAGTGGTTGTCGCCACTTCCCCTTCAAAGAAAGGGATGGTTCTGTAGTCTTTCAGATGAAGACAGAAATCCCCATTTGGGAAGTATGGTTTGGGCAGGTTAATCTGTTACAAAGAAGAGGGGGTCAAGCTATTCTCCAAAGCAACTGAAGGCAGAACAAGAAGCAATGGGTGGAAGTGAATCAAGGAGAGAACCAACCTAGAACTAAGGAGAAATTTCCTGACAGTGAGAACAATTGATCAGTGGAAAAACTTGCCTCCAGAAGTTGTGAATGCTCCAATGCTGGAAGTTTTTAAGAAGAGATTGGACAACCATTTGTCTGAAATGGTATAGGGTTTCCTGTCTGAGCAGGAGGTTGGACTAGAAGACCTCCAAGTTCCCTTCCAACTCTGCTTTTCTGTTATCTCTTCTGAGTAAGGTTGATTAGATCACTATTAAGAAATTGGCTCTTTTAGTCCCTTGATACTGGTGTGTTGGGAGGTGTCTATTCCACAGAGGAGGAAAGACCAGTCCATAAAAACACAGTTTTTATTACCATCAAGGTAATCTTTCTGACTCTTTACACTCAGAGAGATGGACTCCTCTTTTAAGAATAGCAATTGTTCCAAAATTTAAGTCCATTCCCATGTGACAAATGTCAAAGAATGCGGAAATGACCTTGAAAATGGAATGGACAAACCATTAAGGGAAGAAAAATGATAACTCTGTCCTGGGAATGTAAGAGGGATGAGAAGGAAACTCAGAATAAACCCACTTTGATTTTCTTTGGTATAAGATAGGGCAGAGGAAAATTCTGGCAGCCTTCTAAGCTTCTCTTACTACATCCTGTAGCAAATAGAATAGAATAGAATAGAATAGAATAGAATAGAATAGAATAGAATAGAATAGAATAGAATAGAATAGAATAGAGTTGGAAGGGACCTTGGAGGTCTTCTAGTCCAACCCCCTGCTTAGACAGGATACCTTACACCACTTGAGACAAATGGTTATCCAACCTCTTCTTAAAAACTTCCAGTGTTGGAGCATTCAAAACTTCTGGAGGCAAGTTGTTCCACTGATTAATTGTTCTTTCAAATAAAGCATTTCAAATAAAATGCTAAGATTGGAAACCTTGCAGTGTCTGTTTTCTGGTCTAACATAAATGGCTGACAATAGCGAGCTGCAAATCTGAGTCTACTTTAATCCTCTTTTCCTCATTTTTAATTCTGAAGGGAATCCTGAAGGCAATATTCTGCATTTGCGTAACACACGTGCTCCTGGTTAATCAACAATTTTCTGGCTTTGCATCACACCATAAATCACAAAGTAACCATGGTCTGGATTTGCAGGACACATCAGGTTGAGAGGTGGTTGGTTAGTTGTGACCCAATCTCTCATGTAAATCCAACCACAAATGGGATAGCTGTTGGTGATTTGGGTGAAGTCCAGGGTCTGTGGAAATTTATTTATTTATTTAGTTTGTCAAACGTACGAGATAACAGGAATAAGTATAAACATGGATATTAATACAGGAAATGGGTACCAATAAATGGGGACAGTAGGACAGAGACGGTAGGCACGCTGATGTGCTTATTGCACGCCCCTTACAGACCTCTTAGAAATGGGGTGAGATCAACAGTAGACAGTTTAAGGTTAAAGTTATGGGGGGGTTGAGGATGTAACAACAGAGTCAGGTAGAGTGTTCCAGGCATTGACCACTCTATGGTTGAAGTCGTATTTTCTGCACTCGAGTTTGGAGCGGTTTACCTTGAGTTTGTATCTATTGTTTGCCTGTATATTATTGCGGTTGAAGCTGAAGTAGTCATTGACAGGTAGTACGTTGTAGCAGATAATTTTGTGAACTACGCTTAGGTCAGACCGTAGGCGGCGTAGTTCTAGGTTGGCCAAGCCTAAAATGTCAAGGCTGGTGGCATAAGGTATTTTCTTGCGAGCAGAGGAGTGGAGGACTCTTCTTGTGAAATACCTCTGGACTCGCTCAATTGTGTTAATGTCCGATATACAGTGCCGATTCCAGTCAGACAAGCTGTATTCGAGAATTGGTCTAGCAAAGGTTTTGAATGCCCTAGTTTGCAGTACAATGTTAAAGTTCAAAAAGTTAAAGATACACTTGACAACTCAGCTAAAGAGAGGACCTTTCTCCAAAGAATCCAGCAAGAACTGAGCGTGTTCAGTGACCCGGAATATTGCTTCATCGTAGGGGGAGCGGGACAAGAAGATAAGAAGGAATTCAGGGTCCAAGGGTTGGGCCTCAAGAGATTGTTGGACAAAAATATATAGTTGTAAAAATATAATCAATACCTGAAATTCAAGGCTAGAAATCTTGATTGAAAAAGGTGATTTTTAACCCAAAGTTTGAGAAGCCGCCTCTCTTTTCTTTTGGCAGACAGCCACATCGTTAGGCAATGCTGAATTGTTAAATCTTTGCTGATTATAACACAAAGGACCTCAGTTGGGTAGGTGAACATTTGGCAGGTACAGTATGAATATATATTCATACTACAGCTAAGGCTGTAGAAAGAAAAATCTTGGTTACGTAGGAGAAACCTGGCTAAAAGAAAAACATATATATGTGTATATATATATATATATATATATATATATATATATATATATATATATATATATATATACACATACATATATATACATATATATACAAGACTTTTTTTTTTTTAAATGGGGCTGAACCAGAGAAATAGTAGCAATCAGTAAGAAATGCCTTCTGATAAAGTGGGCTGCAGCTTGAAAGCGTTACACTCAGTGGTGGAACCGGGAGCAACCCAGTGGTTGCTCCCGGTTCTGTCCGGTTCCTGCGAACCGGTAGTAAAAGTGGTGGGAGGCTCCGCCCACCCGCCCAGACGTCATTATGGATGATCTGCACATGCGCAGAAGCCTCTGCGCATGCGCGTGCGCTCCTATTGCGAACCCGTAATACAGGTAAGTAGAACCCATCCCTGATCACATCCCAGAGCTTGCTGTTGTTGACAAAGCTTCCCTTAATTTCCTTCTGCGCAAACAGAGTTCCTTTAACAGAGCAGATGGTCAGATATGCTGGCGATTGAAACCCATGTAAATAATCAATACAGGCAGGCCTGGCTGAATAGAAAGAAAGTACCCACAGACGATTGCATGATCAGAGGAAGAGAATCCAGATCACATGAAATGTTAATACCACTTTTATACTGCCTTGGTAAGGCCACACTTGGAATACTGCATCCAGTTTTGGTCACCACGATATAAAAAAGATGTTGAGACTCTAGAAAGAGTGCAGAGAAGAGCAACCAAGATGATTAGGGGACTGGAGGCTAAAACACATGAAGAACAGATGCAGGAACTGGGTATGTCTAGTTTAATGAAAAGAAGGACTAGGGGAGACATGATAGCAGTCTTCCAATATCTCAGGGGCTGCCACAAAGAAGAGGGAGTCAAGCTATTCACCAAAGCACCTGAGGATAGAACAAGAAGCAATGGGTGGAAACTAATCAAGGAGAGAAGCAACCTAGAACTAAGGAGAAATTTCCTGGCAGTGAGAACAATTAATCCGTGGAACAACTTGCCTCCAGAAGTTGTAAATGCTCCAACACTGGAAGTTTTAAAGAAGAGATTGAACTGGTAGAAACCCACCACTGCAAAGCACTCCGCGCATGCTCTAGCCTCACAATAACTGAATTTGATTCATGTTAAACACAAACCTGGTATACAGGGGTGGGTTCTACTTACCTTTACTACTAGTTCGCAACGGGATCATGCACGTGTGCTCGCTTCGCTTGCGCACGCAACACACTTCTGCACATGCGCAGAAGCCAGATCAGGCCCACGGGATGCTTAAATCTGGCCCGCGGAGCCGGCGTGGACATAGCCTGGCAAAGTGCTGCAGGAGGTGTCCATCCCGTCTCCCCACCCAGCCAGTCTGCGGAGGAGAACTACAATTCTGATCCGGCCTTTGAAGAAATCCAGTTTGACACCCCTGGTTTAGAAGCATGGCAACTTGCTGGTTTTATTTCATTAAGCTGTCTTTGCATCAAACAGCTATATTGAAACCTTCACATCTCAGTTAAAAAAGCTAACGCACAAAACGATTGCATTGACTACCTTGGGATTTACTTCTGAATTAAATATCCATTTATACAAAGTTGATTGTCTCGAAAGTACTGCACGCTTCCTTTTTGTTATTTTACCAACAAATTAAAGGTTGTGCAAATTATGGATTGCATTTGTTTAAAAGAGTGATTTGCCCATACTCCTAAATCCACAACTTACAGTTTCTGAGTTCGGCTCCCTATGGGAATTAATAACCCGTGTAATGCGCACACCCACAGCTCTGTTTCCTCACACTGAGAAATGCACATTTTAAAAAGAATCAATGTATGTCTGCAAATTCCCAGCGCATGAATGTTTCATGCTTGGTCTTGCTAGAACTTGATTATGCAGTTGTTTTTAAATAAACACATTTCATCATTAATGAACCTTATGCATATTTAGGGAAGTGGTTTAATAATATGTGACGAGGCAAGCAGAAGGAAGTTTTGGGGAAGTATTCCTTTAGTGACCGTTTAAACTTACAATAACACTGAAAAAGGACGTATGATTGCTTTTCACACGTACGACCATTGCACGTTTTTGTAGAAACCATATTTTTGCAAACATTTAAAACAATGTCACTTTTCTCATTATTATTGATTCATTAAAAAAATAAAGGGTTCTTTCATGAAAAATACTTTATTGATGTTATATAGAAAGGTTTCAACGTTCTTTTTACATGTCAATTCATAAATATTCTGCGAATGCTTCAATTCTGCTTTTTAGTACAGTAAATATTAATAAATATAGCCCATGCCAACAGAAGCTCTTTCGGGGGGGGAGCTTGCATAATTTTTGAAAAGTGGGGAGGTGTCCTGAGAGAGAGAGAGAAAAAAACTTTGAGAAATACTGCTCTACTTGTACTCAAGGCAGCTCATGAAACTGCAGAATTGGAAAAGAATCCAAAAATGCAAAACACAAACTCCAGAAGCAGTAAGTACGAAGAGAAGATTCATCAACACGGCCAGTTGAACAAACAATGCAAAGGTTTACCAAGACAATGCACGCTGTAGAAAGTGTTTGGAAACATTTATGTCAACAACAGGAGGGAACTTGCCGCTTATAAAGATTTTGTAATCATTGTTGATCCAAAGCTGTGGGTGTATGGAGGCACACACGCCTGCCACACTTCACAATAAAGGAAACAATTGTACACTGTAACAAGTGTACATTGTACACTGTAACAGTAACAGAGTTGGAAGGGATCTTCGAGGTCATCTAGTCCAACCCCCTGCTCAAGCAGGAGACCTGTACTAGGGATTCGAACCGCCGACCTTTCTGATCGACAAACTCAGTGTCTTAGCCACTGAGCCACCTCGTCACCACTGAAAAGATATCCGTTGAAGATGCAGCTGCGGCCTAATTCAGTTAACCGTTCTTGAACTAGAGCTGGTTCTCACGATTTGAAGAGTTGTCTACAGGTAATCCTCAATTTACAATCATTCACAGTTGCAATGTATGGCTGTGAAAGTTGGACCATAAGAAAGGCTGAGTGCCAAAGAATTGAGGCCTTTGAACTCTGGTGCTGGAGAAGACTCCTGAGAGTCCCTTGGACTGCAAGGCGATCAAACCAGTCAGTCCTAAAGGAGATCAACCCTGACTGCTCTTTAGAAGGCCAGATCCTGAAGATGAAACTCAAATACTTTGGCCACCTAATGAGAAGGAAGGACTCACTGGTGAAGAGCCTAATGCTGGGAAAGATTGAGGGCAAAAGAAGAAGGGGACGACAGAGAACGAGGTGGCTGGATGGAGTCACTGAAGCAGTCGGCGTGAGCTTAAATGGACTCCAGAGGATAATAGAGGACAGGAAGGCCTGGAGGAACGTTGTCCATGGGGTCGCGATGGGTCGGACACGACTTCACAACTAACAACAACAACAACCTATATTTCTTTCTTTCTTTCTTTCTTTCTTTCTTTCTTTCTTTCTTTCTTTCTTTCTTTCTTTCTTTCTTTCTTTCTTTCTTTCTTTCTTTCTTTCTTTCTTTCTTTCTTTCTTTCTTTCTTGGTTCGATTTATATGCCGCCCTTTTCCAGAGACTCAGGGCGGCTTACAGTGCGTTAAGCAATAGCCTTCATACTTTTGTATATACCTGCTTAGTAGGGCTTTTGCCCCCCCCCCTCCAGCGGTGTTCTTTTTTATACAAAGTCATCTTATTGCCCCCACAATCCGGGTCCTCATTTTACCTACCTCGGAAGAATGGAAGGCTGAGTCAACCTTGAGCCTGGTGAGATTTGAACTTGCAATAATTGCAGGCAACTGGCAGCTAAGTGCTACTTAACAGCACTTTAGTCTGCTGCGCCACTAAGGCTCTTTCAACATTTTCAACCTATATGTCAACATTTTTGATTTCTGGATATTATATGTAATCTCAATGTGATCTCAATATGTAACTATCCATATGAATGACCACATCCATAAGGGGTTATCGCATTAAGCCACCATATGGTCTGTTTGTTTCGACAAGGCCTTAACATCTTCTTTGAAGCTGGCCTTTTTCCCCCTCCCCTCCCCCGCTTTTCTAAGAAATGCGAGGTTTTATTTAAATTCTTTTTTCACAGTAGAAGAGCTTGTGGGTGGGGGCAACGGTGTGTATGTGATAACTTTGAGATCTGTGAGAGAGAAAGGAAGGTGGGGGTGGGGGGGGCCAAGGCTCCTGCAAACATCTGCTGTGCCTGCAAAAATGTCCAAGCAAACATCTGGTGAGGAGCAAGGCGGGCACCTTTCGCCTGGGAGATGCGGGACAAATGTTTGTCTTTTCGGTGGCAGCTTCCGTAGCCGAGAAGGTGGAGCAGGGGGTTGTGAAGGAGGAACAACGGTGTTGCTTCCAAGAGAGAAGAAAGAAGAGGGACTAAATTGATTTCCATAAATATTTGAGTGAGATTGAATTATTTATGACCCTTCAGCTATACAACAGAGGTGACGGGCGAGGAGGGGGGAGAAGCAATTGAAGGAGGGGGTGAAGGGATGTGAATTTTCTAGACGATTTCATTTAAAAATACGACAAACACACACCCACACCCACTCCCACGTGCGGATTCCAATCCATGCCAAGCCTTGCCTGCCTCTAATCTAAAAGTTAGATCCCTCCCAACAGGGCTTCTTCCTCTCCTATTTCTCTCTCTGGTTCTCTTTTTCCTTTCTTTTCACCTCTTGGGCTTTGCCTGTCTCTTAATCTGCCAGCCTTCTAAAAGGGGTGGCATAAGATGCCCATTGGATTCTACTACCCCCTCCTGTAATTGGAAGCCTTTGTCATTCAGATGAAGGAAAGAGGCAGGAAGAAAGCGGGGAGGAAGCAAAGAGAGACTAGAGAAAGGATCTCTTTGTTTGCTTTGCAAATGGCAGCACATGGCCAGGAGATATGCAAGGCTCCCCAGGACTGGATGATCCAGCCCCATTCCTTGTTATGGGAAAGAAGGAGTAGTCCCAGGTGGGGGAAAACACGAGGTCTGCAGCAAAACATGGCTGCATAAACAGCTAGTCTTCTCTCCTACTAGGTGGCTCAAGTGGCTAAGACACTGAGCTTGTCGATCAGAAAGGTTGGCAGTTCGACGGTTCGAATCCCTAGTACAGGTCTCCTGCGTGAGCAGTGGGTTGGACTAGATGACCTCCAAGGTACCTTCCAACTCTGTTACTGTTAAAATCTTCTACCACCTCCTTGCTGGATATTCCAGGCGAGGGCTCAGTGCTCTCTGAGCTTGGTTGTTTTCTTGCAGATGTTTCATTACCCAACTAGGGTAATGCAGAGGTTTCTTTACCCAACTAATAAAACAAAACTAGGTAACATCATCAGTGCTAGAAAGGAGTGGAGTTTGCTCTCTGTTTATATACAAGCAGTTTACCCTTGTCAGTGTTGGTGGTGGGAGTGTACTTGGAAGTTCCTTTATTGGGGTGCTGCTTACTGCTTGAATTTGTTCTGGTGTTCTAATTTGTTCAGTTGTATCTCACCATAGGAAGAAACCCCTCATTCCCCTCCCCCAATTTCTTTTAACGTCGCTTTTATTATTTTTACAAATAACTCAAGGCAGCAAATCCATCCAACACATCTTCCTCCTCCTATTTCGCCCGCAACCACAACCATGTGAGGTGAGTTGGGCTGAGAGAGAGAGAGAGAGAGAGAGAGAGAGAGAGAGAGAGAGAGAGAGAGAGAGAGAGGGAGAGAGGGAGGGAGAGAGAGAGAGACTGGCCCGAAGTCATCCAGTCAGCTTTCATGCCTAAGGTGGGACTTGAACTCACAGCCTGCTGCTTTCTAGCCTGGTACCTTAACTACTAGACCAAACTGGTTCTCTGGCTCTGTTCCGTTCCGTTCCGTTCCGTTCCATTCCATTCCATTCCATTCCATTCCATTCTCCTTTGTATCAGTGGTGAAATCCAAATTTTTTTACTACCGGTTCTGTGGGCATGGCTTGGTGGGTGTGGTGTGGCTTGGTGGGCATGGCTTGGTGGGCGTGGCAGGGAAGGATACTGCAAAATCCCCATTCTCTCCCCACTCCTGGGGGAAGGATATTGCAAAATCTCCATTCCCTCCCCACTCTGGGGCCAGCCAGAGATGGTATTTGCCGGTTCTCCCAACTATTCAAAATTTCCACTACCGATTCTCCGAACCGCTCAAAATTTCCACTACCGGTTCTCCAGAACTAGTCAGAACCTGCTGGATTTAACCCCTGCTTTGTATCTATTTACTCCTTCGTTTCATATCTTTGCCTCCACCTTTTCACAAGACTGTAAAACAGGGGTCTCCAACCTTGGCAACTTTAAGCCTGGAGGACTTCAACTCCTCCAGCGAAGCTGGCTGGGGAATTCTGGGAGTTGAAGTCCTCCAGGCTTAAGGTTGCCAAGGTTGGAGACCCCTGCTGTAAAACATCCTAGGAAATAAGATTATTACTTTGGTTTCTAGGACATGGATGCTTAGAGACCGGACCCACCTACAGTACATGTAGTTGTCATTTTTTGTGAGAGTGTCCTCAGCATCTTTAGATGCCCACCAGCGCATAACATTGCAGAGCCTTGGCAATTTTGTAAGTACCTGACAGGATGGAAAATAAAACCAGAAGCCCTTGATCTTGTTTTTGAAAAACAAATTGCGACACTTTTTGAAGGAAGGCTTCCTCCTTACAGCATGGAATGTAACAACTTTCCTGGGAACGGATCTCCACCAGCAAGTGTGAAGACATCTGGCTGGTTGTTTCTAGCCTAGAGGGGAGCAAGTCACACCTCTGTATGCAATGTTGGAAGGATGGTTTTGGGTGGCATGTCCTTAAACAAGTTTTCCCTGGGATAATTGATAGCCTAGTTAAGTTACCCTGAAAAGGCTCCCATCACAATATCTCAGGGGCTGCCACAAAGAAGAGGGGGTCAACCTATTCTCCAAAGCACCTGAAAGCAGGACAAGAAACAATGGATGGAAATTAATCAAGGAGGGAAGCAACCTAGAATTAAGGAGACATTTCCTGACAGTTAGAACAATTAAAAACAATATTATAGGGCACTGCACATCAGAACAACTAGACACAAGGACAGTTTTTCCCCGAATGCCATCACTCTGCTTGACAATTAATTTCCACAACACTGTCAAATAATTTACTAAGACTGTATTACTATTATTCTTCTCTTCCTTACTAGTATCTATCTCTTCCCACTTATGACTATAACCATGTTTCTTGTATCTTTCAATTTATATTGTTTTTATTTGTTTATTTGTTTCCTAGTATGATTTGATAGCTTATTAGTAACCTTGACTGTTGTATCTTTTTATTCTTGATGAATGTATTTTATTCTCCTTATGTACACTGAGAGCATATACACCTAAGACAAATTCCTTGTGTGTCCAATCACACTTGGCTAATAAAGAATTCTATTCTATTCTATTCTATTCTATTCTATTCTATTCTATTCTATTCTATTCTATTCAGTGGAACGATTTGCCTCCAGAAGTTGTGGGTGCTCCAACACTGGAAATTTTAAAGAAAAAATTGGAAACCATTTGTCTGAAATGGTATAGGGCAGTGATTGTGAACCTTTTCGGCACTGAGTGCCAAAAAGGAAGCACACGCACGTCTGGGCTGCAGCCTGGAATAAGAGCTGCCCAGGGTACATGCGTGTGCCCCAAAACAAACTTCCGGTTTCAGCTACTTAACTTCCGGTTTCAGCTACTTAACTTCCGGTTTCAGCCAGCTACCTTTCCAGGTTTCTGGTGCGCATGTGCACGCAACAGCTGGCCGGTGCACATGCTCATGCAGGAAAACCGAAGACCAGCTCTTCGAGTTTCCGGTGCTGTCGCATGCAAAAAGGCCAGCTGATTGTCGCCCGTGCATGCATGCCAGAACCCCAAAAGAGGAAAGGGTGACGTCACACCTGCCAGGCAACATGGCTCGCAGTGCCACTTCAGGCACATGTGCCATAGGTTCGCCATCACGGGTATTGGGTTTCTTGCTTAAGCAGTGGATTGGACTAGAAGACCTCCATAGTCCTTCCAACTCTGTTATTTGGTTACTTCGTTCCTTCTGAATGGTCAACAGCCTTGTAGAGGAGGAACTGGGGCAGATGTTCCTTGAAGCTTATCCAGATAAATAAAACAGTAGGAAAAAGTGTTACACACATTAGCTCAGGGAAAAGTGTGCATGATTTTGTGCGCAGTGAACCTTTGGAGCTTGCCAAGTCAATCTCACACTTTCCCTAATTTTCTCTGAAACTGCCGATGATTGCACCAAAGAATTTAGGAAGACAAATCTTTAACCCCTTTTTTTAACCCCTTTATGCCATAGGATTCTAAACTTCGGAGACACTGTTGCTGAGAAACAAAACAATTATGTAGGGGACTCAAATCACGGTATTGAAATAACTTCAATTCAGTGACGGTTAGCACTGCAACCTGCTTTAATTTAGTATCAGATGGTGCTACATATTTCCCTCCATTTCTCATTCAGTCTGACAGGAATCTGTTAGGACCTTTTCCAACAGATTTTATCATACCACATTTCTGTTTTGTGTTGTTGTTTTGCTACCATAGACTTATCATGGCTTTCTTCCTGCAATTTCGTCCCAAGGAGCCAAGAATTTCGGAGAATCTTATGTGTGGTCTTTTGGGTTTATTTATGCCTGCAAACGTCTCATCTTTCATTGGGCAATCATTTCTCCAGCAGTCTGCAATTCCTTGGCTGTCTGTGCTCCCCCTTCAATCCCACGGGAAGGATCTGGAGGATTTTCAGATTGCAAAGTGTGGGCAACCAGGAAAGCTGCAGATGTTGTAATTGTAGACTGTAATGCCAACAGTAGCACTCCCTGCCATCTCCAATCATAAATAAGTTTCCCAAACCCTTTGAAAGAAATTGAAAACTTATGCAGTTGGAGATGAAGAGATACAGGAAGTTTTTTGAGGGTAGGGAAAAAAAATGACTGTGCCTGAGAAACTGTAGGGCAGATTTGGGAAGTGTCAAACAAGTCTATCAGTAGACTTTGAGAGGTTGTTTCCTTGTGATTTTTTTTTCCTCATTCAGAATTTGTTGGGAAAACTGTTCTTTTGCAATTAGGTTTAGGCGTGTCAACCTTTTCGCTAAGGAGGAAACTGGAAACCATTTCATTTGAACTTAATTCCCTGGCAGGCCAGGGAAATGCAAAATAATGGATCTCTTTTAAATTCTCAGCTTGTTATCAGCGACAAATTGCTTACAGTAATCCAATTTGGGATTCAAAAGTGGAAGAATAGAATAGAATAGAATAGAATAGAATAGAATAGAATAGAATAGAATAGAATAGAGTCGAGTCGAGTCGAGTCGAGTCGAGTCGAGTAGAGTAGAATAGAATAGAATAGAATAGAATAGAATAGAATAGAATAGAATAGAATAGAATAGAATAGAATAGAATAACAGAGATGGAAGGGACCTTGGAGATTTTCTAGTCCAACCCCCTGCTTAGGCAGGAAACCCTGCACCACTTCAGACAAATGGTTATCCAATATCTTCTTAAAAACCTACAGTGTTGGAGCATTCACAGCTTCTAGAGGCAAGTTGTTCCATTGATTAATTGTTCTAACTGTCAGGAAATTTCTCCTTAGTTCTAGGTTGCTTCTCTCCTTGATTAGTTTCCTTCCATCTGTTGCTTCTTGTCCTGCCCTCAGGTGCTTTGGAGAAGAGCTTGACTCCCTCTTCTTTGTGGCAGCCCCTGAGATATTGGAACACTGCTATCATGTCTCCCCTAGTCCTTCTTTTCATTAAACTAGACAGAAAAGGACCCCTTCCCTTCCCTCCCTCCCTCCCTCCAGAATATTGTTTCTGAGCAGGCTCTCTTTGTAATTACCATCCTGCACCAACTCCCGGCAAGTGCCAAAACAACCTCCGAGCAATTCCCTTTGCCCTACATGGCATTAGAAAGAATTGGAATGGAATCCTTGTTTTCAAGAGGAGGTGTGTTCCTCTGGGCAATCATTCCCTTTTGTTTTCCAGCCTTGTTGTTTTGATGGAAGTAACCAGTGTGGGGGAGGCGGGTCCAAGAATTCCCAAGTAATAATAATAATAAAAAAGTCAGATTACACAACCCAGGGCGAACTCCTTGTCCAAATGCTGTTCCTGTCTTTGGCTGTCCTTTGCCTGCCATACGGATGTGGGAAGTAGTACTGTAGCAAGTGATATCCAGAGAGATGTGCAGGTAGGTAGTCCTTGACTTACAACAGTTCGTTTAGTGACTGTTCAAAGCACTGAGCATTGTTGCCCACCCCAGTCAAAAGCCTCAAGATGGTGGTCATGGCAATGTGACACCCCTCCCCCCCAGTGGTGGGTTCCTCCCGGTTTGTCCCGGTTCGCGAGAGCCGGTAGCGGTGACGATATGACGTCACCGAACTGATTCTCTATCTTCGGGAGCTGGGCCCTCCCGCCCGCCCCGGCGTTATGCCGACCTTATATGTCTGCTTTTTTCACCCAGCTGAGAGGTGCGGTAGAGTGGATTGCCGCACCTCAGCTGGGTAGATTCGCAACGTGCTTGCGCAAAGCACAAGTTTGGTGTCCTGCGAGCGAACCGAGCATGTGCGCGGTGATCGTGTGCGAAGCGCACACACGAAGAGAACCGGTAGTAAAGCCGGTTAGAACCCACCCCTGCCTCCCCCCCTCAGAATAGTGCTGATTACTTTCAATATTAGGCTTTTTTTGGCCACTATCATGCCTAATCAATTATCCAAAGGATGTTGGCTTTCCTGTTTTCAGTCCATATTATCTTTTCTTGTTGTTGTTTTGTTCCGGCATCAGAGAGCAAAAGATGACATTTCTGCTCAAAGATGACATTTGTCTACAATGGCTTCTTATTCATACTGGAAGGGCACCTTCCACCTGGAATCCGTGGCACCTTTCACAGCCTTCTTTTTGCAGTCATCTGACTCGGCAGACATCAATACACAAAGAAGTGGCAAATACCATCCTTTTAAACTGTGTGTTGTTGTTGTATTCTTTTGATCTGTTCAGGTTTAGCATTACAAGAAAGGAGCATCTGTCCCCATTTTTCTTGTTTAACTCAATCAGCTTTCATCATCTCCTTAAGTTTTGTTTTTCACAGTTAAAAAAATCTTAAAGCTGGAATGGGCATTTTCCTATGGTTGAAAACTGATTCCCCCCCCACTACCCCTCAAACTTCTGTTCTGAGAATTGCAATGACATCTTGGAAGTCTTCTAGTCCTACCCCCTGTTTAAGTAGGAAACCCTGGCCTATACCATTTCAGGCAACTGGTCTCAGGTCAAATGGGGATTGATTTCCCCCCAATAAAATGGATGCGTTAAACCTTTGGGAGGCTTAACACATTTCTTTTAGTGCTTATCTTTAAAAATATGTGTTGTAGAATGGCCCTGCTGTAATGAGGCAGTATGCCACTGAATTTCTAGTAGTAAGATGTTGGAGCCTGCACACGATTGGGATTGATTTAAAGAAGGAAACCTAGAACTATAGGTTGCTCATCCTTGTACTTTTCTTTTTAAAGATACATGTGTCTCCTAATAATTCAGCATACAGTGCTATTGTCAGAATAAACCAAATACTTTGAACAGTAATTGTGCAATTCTGCACCTAATTACATAGAACTACTGTGTTGGGATTTACTCCATGAAAAATATTGATATGATTACACTCTAAATTCTAGGATTGAATGCAATCTCTGTAGTTTTCATAGGACCAGTGGTGTTTACAACAGAGTACATTGTAACATGAAACAGTAACAGAGTTGGAAGGGACCTTGGACCTTGGAGGTCATCTAGTCCAACCCCCTGCTTATGCAGGAGACCTATACTAGGGATTTGAACAGCCGAACTGTTGACTTTTCTGATTGACAAGCTCAGCGTCTTAGCCACTGAGCCACCTAGCCAGTTCTGTCGCCCAGTTCTTCCTCCTTTTTTCCTTTGCACTAATGTCTACAGGGTGAAATGGAACCATCTAAAAATAGCTCAGCAAGCTAACTCATAAGAAACTTTTGAGTTAAGTCATTTGTATTCCAATTGTAAAGGAAGACTGAGGTTGGTACTGATGTGGGCTGGGCTAGATGGGCCACAAAACCACTTCCAACGCTGTGATCTCATGATTTTCATCAGGCTGATATGCAAGGAAAATTTTCAATCTAATTCCATTTTCTCTAAACATTGTTCTGATTAGCAACTACCAGATTCGGGATTTAATTATATCAAAGTTGTACCTAGTCTGTCGGTGAGAATCCTAGATGCAGCTTCCTCTTGAATTTAGGACCTGCTTAGTGACTGACTCTTCCTTATCTGTTGCCTTCAGATGTGTCGTGTTTTAAGTCCTGGAAACCCCATTGCCATCATGGTGGTAGAAATTATACCTGTCACAATTTCACCCCTTCTGTTGGGAATAGTCTAAAGTACATGGCATGAGTGACAGGACAAATAGTTAAGCCCTATTGAACTTACACCAAGATTGTTTTCTGCGGTCAGAAAGTCTGAAGTCCAGGGTTGGTATCCTTTTGCAGCCAGATTCAGGTTCCAAGATCTCTTTGCTCTAGAACAGGGGTGCTATTCAGCAGGTTCTGGAAAACTGGTAGTGGACATTTTGAGCAGTTCGGAGAACCAGCAAATACCACCTCTGACTGGCCCCAGAGTGGGGAATGGGGATTTTGCAAAATCCTTCCCAGGAGTGGGGAGGGAATGGGGATTTTGCAGTATCCTTTCCCTGGAGTGGGGTGGGAATGGAGATTATGCAGTATCCTTCCCCTGCCACGCCCACCAAGCCACGCCACGCCCACAGAACTGGTAGTAAAAAAAATTGAATTCCACCACTGCTCTAGAGCAGTGTTTCTCAACCTTGGCAACTTTAAGCTGCGTGGACTTCAACTCCCAGAATTCTTCCGCTAGCACGTTCTAGAAGCTAGAAACACTGCTCTAAAACCAGCTCAGAAACAGATGTTTGGCCTTGTTTATGCCAACCGAGAAGGGCTGCTGCTTGCATCGAGTTGTTTCAGTACGTGGAAAGTTGGAAAAAGATTTTTATTTTATTATTTATTTTATTTCATTTCAGAGTGATAAGGCTGCCCAACTCAAACAATCTCATCCTTTCTCAACCCTAAACATCTCCATTTGGCTACTTTCCCATTTTTAAGCTCCTATTTCTTTCAGGATCGCTCATTATTGGCCTTGTTCACACAACACCCTAAGTAAGACAAGTTTTGTTTAGCTGTTATTTGTTAATCAATCATTGTCTGTTGATTTCTCACAACACTATGTTGTGTTGGAAGCCATATGATAAATTTGCCTAGTTGGCTGATTCCAACTTCTCATTGCAGGAGGTCCTCAACTTACGACCACTACTGAGCCCCACATTTCCATTGCTAAGCAAAGCAGTTGTTAAATGAGTTTTGCCCCATTTTACAACCATTTTTTGCCACAGTTGTTAAGTGAAACACTGTAGTTGTTAACTAAACCAGGTGATCGTTAGGAGAATTTGGTTTCTCCCTTTGACTTTGCTTGTCAGAAGCTGGCTGATGATCACATGAACCCAGGACAGTGAAACAGTCATAAATACATGCCAAGTACCCAGTAGTGGGATGCAAATAATTTAACAATTGGTTCTCTGCCCTAATGACCGGCTGGGTGGGGCGCGTGGGGACTCCTGGAAGGGGCAGGGAGGGGAGGGGAGGGGCCAGCCAGCAATTTAACAACCGGTTCGCCTGAACTGGCCTGAACTGGCTGAATCCCACCACTGCAAGTGCCTGAATTTCGGTCATGTGACCATGGAGATGCTGCCATGGTCGTGTGAAAAACGGTCATAACTCACTTTTTTTCTAGTGCTGTTATAAGTAAACAAATGGTTGTAAGTTGAGCACTTCCTCTATTATTATACAATTTTGTATATTTGGTTACTTGGTTACTTGGTTGTGTCCTGGATTGGCCCAGGACTTGGATGATATCTAAACTGAATAAAATAATAATAAAAATAACAGCTTAGTTTATTATGCAAAATCCAACCATGAGGGTGCTTATTTGATTAAACCCCGATGAGCCAACCAGGGCTTTGTATGATGTGGGAACACCTTCTTTCTGGCATCCCTGCTGTCAGAGAAGCCGGAAAGTCAAAGAAGTGGGATTGCCAGAGGAGGCACCTGCTATTTGGCTTTTGATTAATGAGTGTAATGGAAACCCTCTCCATACCCCGTCATCCTTCTTCTCCTCTCTTCCCCGCTCTCCCCCTCCCTGTAGTCATATTATCTCTTTGAAGCACATTTTTATGCAAATGGCTTTGGCGCTCTTTTCACCAGGCACAAAACAAACCCAGCCGGAGAACTTGACTGGGCCTAATATGGAGCCTGCCTCAGCTGCTTCAGTCGAGAGGCAGAAGTGTGTCTCCGAACAAAGGAATATGGTAATTGTGAGCTGGAGGCATTGCTGGAAGGTGGGGTTGGGGGAGAAGGATAGGAAGGAAGGAAGAGGGAAGGATGGGATGTTCGGCGATGAGCAGCAGTTTTGGAAGAACAGGTTGAACTCCAGGCTTCCTAAAATGGAATAGTAGTAGCAGAAGACCATGGCTTCCTGAACTGGGATTATGCGTGCTCTTTTAACAAACTGCGTCACTGTTTGGTTTGGTGGCAGCAGTGCCTCAGATAGAAAGTCCATACAGAGAGTAGCGAAGACAGTCGAGAAGATTATAGGAAGCTCGCCTCCCGTTATTCAGGGTACTGCTTATAAGCGCTATGTGCTTAGAGCTCAAAGCATCGTTAGAAACCCCACACATCCACTTTACGGTCTGTTTCTGTTGCTCCCCTCTAGGAGGAGGTTTTGTGGAAATATTGAGTAGTTTGGAGAACCGGTAGTAAAAATTCTGACTGGCTTTGCCCCCATCTATTCTCTGCCTCCCAAGTCCCAGCTGATCAGGAGGAAATGGGGATTTTGCAGTAACCTTCCCCTGGATTGAGGGCATGGCCCACCAAGTCATGCCCACAGATCCGGTAGTAAAAATTTTTGAAACCCACCACAGACCTAGACTATGTTGTTTCTCTGTGTCATATAATATATGTGGGCATATGCATAATTTCATATTTTTATTTATTTATTTATTTTGTCGTGTTTATGTAGTGTACATTGGAGGTGGTGACCCACTGAGAGAGCTGTATGCAACGAAATTTCATTTTAATGTATGCCAATTCGTGTACATTCAAAATGCCAATACAATTATTCTATTCTATTCTCTAGCCAAAGAGTTGGCCACAGATTTTCTGCAAGAGCCACTATTTCATCCACCCTACTTGGAGGACTGGGATTAAGGCTACCCTGTCTGCAATATACAAGATGGCTCAGTAGTTAAAGATGCTGAACTTGTTGGAAAGCAGTTCGAGACTCAAGCGCCATACGATGGGGTGAGCTCCCGTTACTTGCTCCAGCTCCTGCCCACCTAGCAGTTTGAAAGCATGCAAATGCGAGTAGATAATAGGTACCACCTCAGTGGGAAGGTTGAACAGGGTTCCATGAGCCTTGACGTACAGTCATTTTAGCTCATGATGGTGGACATATCTTCAGACAACACTAGTTTCCTCAGCTAAGAAACAGAGATGAGCATCGCCCTCCTAGAGTCGGAAATGACTGGAAAGGGGAACATTTACCTGAGAATTGGAGTGTCATTTTGTGGCTCCCAAAGTCATCTGTGAATTCTTAGGATATACAATTTCCAAATTTCCCCTTCCACTTATAAAGCAAAACTTTTTCATAGCAGGTCACTTCTCTTGACCTAAAAACACAAAATGCAACTTAAAGGATCTCTGTAGAATTATAATTAAAGTCAAAACAGTAACATAAAAATAATCCTCTCAGCCCTATACAACAAATCAGATGGAGCTGTTTAAAAACAATTAAAACAAAAAACCAACATCAAAAATGCAATTATGTTGTTGGTCTGTTAATCAAAAACAGAACTTCTCTCTCTCTCTCTTTCTACAAAGCTTAATATTTTCATAAGCTTTGAAAAAGCCATTCAGGGACGTCATCTTGCTCTCTTCTAAGAAAGCGATTATATTTTAGAAATTGAGACAGTTGAAGATAAGCCATCTTTAAGCTAGATATAGTACATCCCAAGCACTAGGAGAGTTTTCTTCGTGTAATGAATCCTGTATCTTTGGTATCAGCTGGGTATCCACAGAGATGCTATTAAGAGACACCAGCTCTTGTTTCTTCACCTTCCTAGTTGCCTGGGTTTGAGGTAGCCAGTTGTTCCCTGCAGAAGAAGGAAAAGAGGTAATTTGAGCCATGGTGCCTTCTTGAGCTGCGGTGGCGCAGTGGTTAGAGTGCAGTACTGCAGGCTACTTCTGCTACTTGTGCCGGCTGCCGGCTGCCTGCAATTTGGCAATTCAAATTTCACCAGGCTCAAGGTTGACTTAGCCTTCCATCCTTCCGAGGTGGGTAAAACGAGGACCCAGATTGTTGGGGGCAATAGGCTGACTCTGTAAACTGCTTAAAAAGGTAAAAGTTCCCCTCACACATATGTGCTAGTCGTTCCCGACTCTAGGGGGCGGTGCTCATCTCCGTTTCAAAGCCAAAGAGCCAGCGCTGTCTGAAGATGTCTCCACAGTCATGTGGCTGGCATGACTAAATGCCAAAGGTGCACGGAATGCTGTTACCTTCCCACCAAAGGTGGTCCCTATTTTTCTACTTGCATTTTTTATGTGCTTTTGAACTGCTAGGTTGGCAGAAGCTGGGACAAGGAACGGGAGCTCACCCTGTTACGCGGCACTAGGGATTCGAACCACTGAACTGCCAACCTTTCGATCGACAAGCTCAGCGTCTTAGCCACCGAGCCAACGCATCCCTTTTGTAAACTGCTTGGAGAGGGCTATAAAGCACTGTAAAGCGGTATATAAGTCTAAGTACTATTGCTATTGCTAATTGTTATCAAAAGAGATAAAAAGTGGCATAAATCTGATTAGAAATTACATATGATTATTCAGGGGATGATAGCTCAAACACCTCCCAAATATTGCTAGAAATATCAGGCCATGACTCAAAACATCAAAATTTAGCCTGAAATCTTGTGAAGTCAAAAAATTTTACAAGATGTTGGTGCCTTCACAAATCTTGCTCAAGAACACTGAAGATCTTTTATTCAGGTAAATTATGATATACAGGTAGTCCGTGACTTACAACCACAATTGAGCACAAAATTTCTGTTGCTAAGTGAGACAGACATTTGTTAAATGAGTTTTGCCCCATTTTATGACTTTTCTTGCCATAGAAGTGAATAATTAGTGATTATTCACTAGTGAATAATTGCAATTGATAACTTAGTAACACGGTTGTTAAGTGATTCTGCCTTCCCCATTGACTTTGCTTGTCAGAAGGTTGCAAAAGCTGATCACATGACCTTGGGACACTGCAACCCGTCATAAATATGAACCAGCTGCCAAGCATCTGAATTTTGATCACATGACCATGGGGATGCTGTGAAAAATGCTCGTAAGTTAATTTTTTTCAGTGCCATTATAACGTTGAACGGTCACTAAACGAACTGCTGTAAGTCGAGAACTATCTGTAGTCATGTGAGATCCTGAAATGTTTGCAAGATAATAATCTTTTTTAGAATATTGTTTTTTTAAAAAAAAAAATTGGGGAGGGTGCAAGTTCGATTTGGCTGAGAAAGAAACCTTTTCCCTGCTGCCAAGAAATGCTGATCCCTGTTGGATATTGGATAAAAACAAATATGGAGTGAGTAGCAAAGAAGCATCAAAATTTTGATCACAGTCACATCCCAGATTTCTGTGCAAAACATCAAACAACGAAATGTAATAAGCTAAAATATTAAAATGGGAGAACCTAGCTAATTGCCTCCTGACATGCAACAATCAATCAGAACTTAATTATATCCCAGAGTTTCCTTTCAACAATTATAATTGAAAAGTTAGCTTGCTATGCTTTTTTTGATATTTCTACAGATTTGCCAGATAATAGAAAATATTCTTTTCCATAGTACATTTGGAATGATTTACAGGAAGGGGTGATATCAAATTAGAGTACCATGTTTGGTAAAATGGATAGCTCGGCGGAAGCTGGAATGTTGATGCTACATCTGGGAGGAAAAATTGCGATTCTTCCTTTCTAGAACCCTTGATAGGGCGAGTACAAGTAGTTCTCAACTTACAACCATTTGTTTAGTGACTATTCAAAATTACAATGGCACTGAAAATTTTTGTAAGTTGAGAACTACTTGTACTTGCCCTATCTTAGGGCAGTGACTTATAACCATTTTTCACCCAACCATTTGCAGCATCCCTATCGCCCTGTTGCACTGTATGGCAATGAATGCTGGGTAGCAACACCAGGAACTGAAAGGCATCTCCATGCCATGGAAATGCCAATGCTCCATTTGTTATCGGGAAATTTCCCTGACAGTGAGAACAATTAATCAGTGGAACAATTTGCCTCCAGAAGTTATGAATGCTTCAACACTGGAAGTTTTTAAGACGATGTTGGATAACCATTTGTCTGAAGTGGTATAGGGTTTCCTGCCTAAGCAGGGGGTTGGACTAGAAGACCTCCAAGGTCCCTTCCAACTCTGTTATTCTAAATTCTAAATTCTAAATGTGAGTCTCTATAGATATGTAATATAGTTCCATGTTGAAGCTTGTATTTGAAATCCAGGGAGAAACCAAGCACTACTCTTAAAATCCTGGTTTGAAGTACCATCCCTCTATTATTATTATTATTATTATTATTATTATTATTATTATTATTATTATTATTATTATTATTATTGCATCTTTATAGCTACTGGTCAGTGGTAGGTTTCAAAATTACTACCGGTTCTGTGGGCGTGGGTTGGTGGACGTGGCATGGCTTGGTGGGCGTAGCTTGGTGGGTGTGGCAGGGAAAGGATACTGTAAAATCTCCATTTCCTCCTGATCAGCTGGGACTTGGGAGGCAGAGAATAGATGGGGGGCAGGGCCAGTCAGAATTTTACTACCGGTTCTCAGAACTACTCAAAATTTCTACTACTGGTTCTCCAGAACTGGTCAGAACCTGCTGAAACGCACTTCTGCTACTGTTGCATCCTAAGCTCAGCACATTGGCCCTAGAAAGCATAATTGCAGCAGGGACAGAGTCATTTCCAAGGTGGCTGGCAAATTAATGATTGCATAGGAAGTTTTTTTTATGCAGAAGATGAAATAATTTTTCTTTCTCCTTCCAGATATTAGAGATTGAAACAATTTTCTAAAAATTTAAAGGGCTTCATTTGCTCAATCTGATTACTGTTGATTTTCCCCTGAGGAGGGACTTTAATGCACTATTTTGTGAATAAAACCATTTCTCTCCTCCCTCACATCCAGCTATTCAAGTCCCTGCAGTTTTCCTGGCAGGATTTCAGAAGTGGCTTGCCCTTGCCTTCTTCCTGGGGCTGGGAGAGAGTGACTGGCCCAAGGTTATCCAGCTGGCTTTGTGCCTAAGCAGAACTAGAAACTCACAGACTGAACTCACAACCTCCTGGTTTCTAGCCTGGTGCCTTAATTCCTACCCCAAAGTGGCTCTCCACTTTTCTCTTACTATAATTAATTTCTACTTTTTCTTCTCTACAATAAGCATCTACGGTTTATAAACTCCCTTGAAGACCATCTAGTATTGGGGAGAGGATGACTGCATTAACCACTCAAAACAAAATAAATATTGAAATTTTTTGCTAGCATTAGGGGATGATTTTCCTTTTTTTCCTTAAGGACTAAATTAGGGAGTTGATATAAAGGTTAAATAAAAGGTGGGACAGAGCACAATTTTGTTTAATTCCCCTTATGGTGGGGCTTGAGTCTGAAAGATCTCTACCCCATTGTCTTTCTGACTTCCATAATACGTTTAAATTGTTTAAACTGCACTTGGTACATTTAAACACTGGTTAAAAGTAGCTCATTACATCGGATCAATTTCCAATGGCTAACATAACGCTCCTTAAATTATCCAATAGGTCTCCTTGTCAATTTTTCCAGACAGATGCCCTTCCTTCCTTCCTTCCTTCCTTCCTTCCTTCCTTCCTTCCTTCCTTCCTTCCTTCCTTCCTTCCTTCCTTCTTTCCTTCTTTCTTTCTTTCTTTCTTTCTTTCTTTCTTTCTTTCTTTCTTTCTTTTTCAAAGAACAAAACTAATTGTTGGGGTATGAGCTGCTTGGCATTCAACTCATGGTTGAAACATGGCTAACTCCCACTTTTCTGTTGGCCAATTGCGAGACCCCTTATTCCTGATAGATAACTGAGTGAGCAGGTGAGTGTTTTCTCCCATAAATTCCTGCTCAGGGTGTACTTAAAATTCTGTTTCCATGGAGACTCATTCTTCCAGTTTTGAAAATTCCACTTTCTGCCCAAACTGATGGCAAGGAAACCCAGTCACTTCCCTGCATGTGAGAAACAAGTACAAAAGGGATCGAGAGCAAAAATGCAAGTTTTGATGCATTTGTGATTTCCAAGGATTGCTTTACACCAGGTGTGGGCAACTTCCTCACAGGTCTCTTTCTGACCTGTGGACTTCAACTCCCAGAATTCCTGAGCCAGTATGGCTAACTCAGGAATTCTGAGAGGTGAAGTCCACAGATTGTAAAGAGGCCATAGTTGCCCATTCTTGCATTACACATTGCAGCCTATGGCTTCATTTTTCCTGACTAAGTCGTTCTGTGGATTGAGTCATTCTCAATAGCCCCAGATATGTTCTTCAGAGCTATTAGTCTCCACAAAAGTGGGGGCAGGTGGGGCCCTAAACTACCTATCTGTGTCTTTTTGATCAATGGAGGTGGAGGGGAATGGTTCTCACAGAAATTTTTTTTTTTCAAAAATAAAGCAACGACGGCTTCAGCGGTTCGTTGTCTTGAGGAAGGAGAACGCCATCTGCCATTTTTAGTAATAGGCAGCCTGTTTCTAAGTATGAATTCCAACTTAAGATGGATTTAACACCGCGGTGGTGCAGTGGTTAGAGTGCAGTACTGCAGGCTACTTCTGCTGCCTGTCAGCTACCTGCAATTTGGCAATTTGAATCTCACCAGGCTCAAGGTTGACTCAGCCTTCCATCCTTCCGAGGTGGGTAAAATGAGGATCCAAATTGTTGGGGGCAATAGGCTGACTCTGTAAACCGCTTAGAGAGAGCTGTAAAGCACTGTAAAGTGGTATACAAGTCGAAGTGCTATTGCTATTTAGGGTTGCCTGCAACTGCGGCTAGATGTCCCTGCATCCCAACAATACAAAGGGGTTGATGGCAGTGGTGGGATTCAGCCGGTTCGGGTGGCCCAGGACGCTGCAGAGAGGCCTGGGGTGTGCTCTCAGGGGGGTGCAGGAGGCCACGCCCACCCAGCTGGTCATTAGGGTAGAGAACTGGTTGTTAAATTATTTGAATCCCACCACTGGTTAATGGGAATGAGAAGGTTGCAGATGGCTGTCGACAGGCTGACATGCACACCTCCCAAATCCCAACTGCGCATCCTACAGAAGTGCGTATCATGTGTACTGATTGGTTGATCCGACTGCCTGCTGGGAGACTTTCTTGTCTGAGCACCCGCCTAGCAAGAATGAACACTCACAGACGTATGAGTGCAACAGCTATGCAACCGTGTCTGAACGACAAACACGTACGTTCCCTCACGTGCAGTGAAGGAGAAGTCTAATCCAGCCTTTCAATATAAATTCGGGTTCAAAAGAGGAAGGGAACTTGTTCTTAATCTGGAAACTGCCTGTTTCAGAATTTGTACGTTGAATTGAGTGCCCACAAAGTACGAGGTGGTAAAAATAATACAAATGGTTATATGAAGAGCAAGGCCCTGACTCTGGGCTTATTGTATGGTTATTGTTCAATTGGTCTTAAAAGGTAACTGAATGACCCGAGGTTTGGCAGCCAAGAGTTAAAGTTTTGTACAATAACTTTGCTGGCCCAAGTCTGGATTTTTTGCAGCACAGAGAAAGGGAGACCTAAGAGATTAATGATCAACTACAGAATCTACAAACCCTCTCTAATGGCAAAGCCCCCAAGGATCATGTAGGTGCCTGGGTCTAAGAAAACAAAAATAAAAACGTGAGACTGCATTTTCCATGCATTAAAGTTAACGCTTCAAGCAAGAACATAAAAAAGAAAACGGTACAGACCTAAACTGAAACTTTTAAAAATAGCAAAGCAAAAACAAAACAGTTGGTCAAAGAGTTTCGTGCAGACTTGAGTATACCGCATAGGATGGAGGCATCCGGAACTGACTGGGTGCAAAGATCGTGCTAGGGTATCATGGGGTTGTTTCTGACTAGCTTGGGTAGCCTTCCCTTTACAAACATTTGTTTAGCCATCATTCAAAGTTACAATGGCACTGAAAAAAGTGACTTATGATTTATGGTCCTTGCACTTACAACCAGTGGTGGGTTGCTACCGGTTTGCCTCAGATCGGGTGAACCAATAGCGTTGGTGGCGGGAGGCTCCGCTCACCCGCCCGGACGCTTCTGCGCAAGTGCACAAGCGCCCACGAGCAAACCGGTAGTGATGGGTTTTGAAACCCGCCCCTGCTTACAACAATCATAGTCACATGATCAGAATCCAGGCGCTTAGCAACACGCGTGTATTTATGATGGTTGCGCCATCCCCAGGGTCATCTAATCACATTTTGTGACCTTTCCAGCTTACTTCTGACAAACAAAATCAACAAGGGAAGCCCGACTCGCTTATCAACCTCATAAGTCACTTCACAATTGCAGTGGTTTACATAAAATGAAATAAAAATAATTAAATATATTTTATGCTGTAATAAACCGCAATAAAACTTTATAAATACAAACCATGGCAAAAGAAAAAGAAAAAAAGAGGTCATACGATTGGGCATGACTTGCTTAACAACCATCTTGCTTAGCAACAGAAATTTTGGTTCCAATTGTGGTTGTAAGTCAAGGACTACCTGGATTATATGTGAACCCAGCTATGGAACCCAGCTATGGTTTGTTGAATCAATCCATAATATATACATACATACATACATATATATATATGGACTCCATATATATATATGGACTATATATCCATATTATATGTGTGTATGTGTGTGTGTGTGTGTGTGTGTGTGTGTGTGTGTGTGCGTATATTTTTCAGTCAGGTTTTTCCTAAGTTAATCAAGATCTTTCAACAGCCATAGTGCAGTGAAATCCCAATTCACTAGTTTCTAGGCTTTATCAGACATCAATCAGCATTTTTCTGTCTGTTGTGAGATTTAAGGGAGACTCACAACAGACAGAAAAATGCTGGCTGATGTCTGATAAAGCCTAGAAACTAGTGAATTAGGATTTCATTGAACTATGAAACTATGAACTATATGTATATTCCGTTCAATAATATTAACAGCAGTATCTGTCAACATTTTGTGTCTGAGGAAATAGGCTGCTGAGTATCCGTTCCATGGTGCAATTATGGAAAAAAAAAGCTGAATTAGTCAATCCTTGCGCCAATATATGCAGCACTGAATAGCACTCTTTTAAAAAAAACAGTGAGCTTTCAGAAGGATTCTAAGCCAATAACAGAATGTTATTGGAAGGGACCTTGGAGGTCTTCTAGTCCAACCCTCTATTCAGGCAGGAAACCCTATATACCCTTTCAGACAAATGGTTGTCCAACCTCTTCTTAAAAACTTCCAGTGTTGGACCATTCACAACTTCTGGAGGCAAGTTGTTCCACTGATTAATTGTTCTGTCAGGAACTTTCTCCTTAGTTCTAGGTTGCTTCTCTGCTTGACTAGTTTCCATCCATTACTTCTTGTCCTGCCCTCAGGTGCTTTGGAGAACAGTTTGTCCCTGTCTTCTTTGTGGCAACCCCTTAGATATTGGAACACTGTTAGAAATACTGAAAGAAAACAGTCTTTTCTTTCAAAAGGTTATTTACGGGACCGCCTACTACCACCAATAGCCTCCCACCGGCCAGTACGCTCTCATAGAGAGGGGCTCCTCCGGGTGTCGTCAGCCAAACAGTGTCGACTGGCGGCCCCTAGGGGGAGAGCCTTCTCTGTGGGGGCACCTACCATCTGGAATGAGCTCCCCCCGGAGATACGGAGGATCCCGGATCTGCGCTCCTTCCGCCGTGCTGTGAAGACCTTTTTATTCCATCAAGCGGGCTTGGCCTGATCTCTTCCCTTTTTAAATATGTAAATTTTAAATCTGTTTTTAAATTATTGGGGTATTTTAATTTGTCTGGGCCAAAAAGTTTAATTTGATTTTATCGGGTTTTTAAATTTTGTGTATTTATGTATTTTATTGTTGGCTGTTCACCGCCCTGAGTCCTTCGGGAGTAGGGCGGTATACAAATCAAATAAATAAAAATAAAAATAAATAAATAAAAAAGAGCATAAACCTTTGTTCATAGGAGGCCTATGTAAGACTTGATAAATGTTCTGAGAAGTTCTAGTCAGGCATTAAGCAGTAAATGCCTCTTCAGGAGTCCGGCAGCTGGTCAAAATAGCTGTGGGTGATAGTTCATAGTGACCCCCAAATGAGTGGGTGTATCTTACATAGCCTAAAGTACACCACAAGATCCAGTCACTACCCATCCCTGACTGTGTGTCATCAACAGCATCGTCAGTGAACTTGATTTCACTGCAATATATATATATATATATATTGTCAGGAGAAGTGGAAACACAATATGTGAAAAGTGGAACTAGCTGAAGATGTCTTAAGTTGACTTGACTGTGGGCTGGGGATGAGATAAAAGTGCCATCGTGATGACACGGCATAAAGGCCTAGTTACTTGAGCTAGGTTTGAGTTAAATTATGAGATAAGCCCAAAGAGTGCCTTTAGTCTCTTTTTATTTATTTATTTATTTATTTATTTATTTATTTATTTATTTATTATTTATTTATTTATTTATTTATTTATTTATTTATTTATTTGTCAAACATGTATAACATGTAAAAGAGCCGAGGAGGCGCAGTGGTTAGAGTGCAGTACTGCAGCTACTTCAGCTGACTCCTAGTTCAGCAGATCAGCGGATCAAATCTCACCGGCTCAAGGTTGACTCAGCCTTCCATCCTTCCGAGGTGGGTAAAATGAGGACCCAGATTGTTGGGGGCAATATGCTAATTAGTATACGGTCTTTGGTGTAAGCCGCCCAGAGTCCTCGGAGAGTGGGCGGCATAGAAATATGACTAATAAAATAAATAAATAAATAAGATAACAGATATAAGTATAAATATGATTATGAATACAGGCAATGGATATGAATAAATGGGGACAGTAGGACAGGGAGGGTAGGCATGTTGCTGCGCTTATGCACGCCCCTTACAGACCTCTTAGGAATGGGGTGAGGTCAACAGTAGACAGTCTAAGTTTAAAGTTTTGGGGGTTTGGGGATGAAGCCACAGAGTCAGGTAGTGCATTCCAGGCATTGACCACTCTTGTTATCGTCGTATTTTCTGCAATTGAGTTTGGAGCAGTTTACCTTAAGTTTGTATCTATTGTGTGCGCGTGTATTATTGCGGTTGAAGGTGAAGTAGTCATTGACAGGTAGGACGTTGTAGCAGATAATTTTGTGTACTACGCTTAGGTCAGACCGAAGGCGCCGTAGTTCAAGCCCGGTGGCATAAGGTATTCTGTTGTGAGCAGAGGAGTGGAGTACTCTTCTCGGGAAATACTTCTGGACTCGCTCAATTGTATTAAAGTTCTGCAAGATGTTGCATTTTTTTCATATTGGGGCCAAGTTCTGCATGAAATTCACAGGTTAGGTTTGCCATACCAACTTAACCTGATTGCTCAACCCATTTTCACAACATCATAAGCAACTGTCCTAATTGGGTTGTGTGAATGCAATCATCCCTGTCCTTGCTCCAGGCTTGCTTGCAATCCAGCGATTGCATCGCAAATCAGCAAATCAGATCGTTAGCCCAATGGATACCAGGGATGGGCAACCTCCTGATCATAAGATATCGTGGACTTCAGTTCCCCATAACTCTCAATCGATGTGAAGAGAGGCAAGGGGCAGTCCCAAACATTGGGTGTCCGCTTGTCGCTTGCTTCTGGTTTATACACACTGACAGGTGGCAGTCGGTCAGCTGTAAGGAGTCCTCCTGGATTTTTCCTGGAGATGTTAAGGATTGAATTTGATGCCTTCTTCAGGGAAAGCAGAGCCTCTGCTGCGGAATATGCTCCACGGTGGTTTTTTCATGCAATTTTGCATTGCATCCCAGATCAGTTTAGCTGCAGGAACAAACTTGCACAACTGGACCTCCCTCTCTCTTGCTTACGATAGCAATGCGAGTCCTTCTTGCTTTTTCATATCTCAGGCTAAAAAATTCCAGGAAATTAATCTTTGTTTCTGAGTTTGAGATGGACTTGTGTCTCACTGGGGGAAAGATAAAAATAACCCTCTTCCTGGTTTGAGTATTGTTTTGCAATTTAAGATGTACCAGGGAGAGAGAGAGAAAAAAAACAACCAAACCCTGACTCACAGCTGGGACTTTCAAAAAGCCGTTTCTAGCTAGTGAAAAGGAACTTTGCACCGAGCTGAGCGCAAAATGAGCAGTGCAACATGCAAGAAACTCGGTAACCCTGCATCGATGAGCCAATTTTTTTTTTCTAAATCTGTTGGATAGAATTAACATCGGCATGTTGGTTGGGCAATCAGGAATTTAATTCCTTCCCGTTTTGCAATTATTTACATACAAATGCACACAAGAACACGGCTGTAATTTACAAGTAGGCCTTAGCTTACTTACAACCACAACTGAGTGCAAAATTTTGGTTCTTAAGTGAGACATTTCTTGAGTGAGTTTTGCCCCATTTTACGATCTTTCTTGCCACAGTTGTTAAGTGAATCCCTGCAGTTGTTAAGTTAGTAACGCGGCTGTTAAGTGACTCTGGCTTCCCTGTTGACTTTGTCATCAGAAGGTCACAAAAGGTGATCATATGACCCCGAGACACTGCAACCGTCATAAATATGAGTCTGTTACCATTGAGGGGCATGCCTGAGTGACGCTCCTGTGCTGATAAAACCTTCCCTTCCCCTGTAGAAAGATTGGACACACACACACACACACACATGTTGGATCTTTCTTTCCTTCCCCCCCACCCCCCGAGACCTCTGGATTCCCTCCGCAACCCTGCCGATCCCATACAGGCACCACCCACACGAGTGACGTAGAGTTGGCCACACCCACTCAGTCACATGACACCCACCCAGGCACGCCCACCCAGCAGCCACGCCCACCCAGAACCAGCCCACCGCTGGTTACCAAGCATCTGAAGTTGGATCACGTGACTGTGGGAACGCTGCAATGATTGTATGTGTGAACAACGGTCATAAATCACTTTTTCAGTGTTGTCGTAACTTTGAACAATCTCTAAACTGCTGTAATTGCTGTGAGATGATTTGTACATGCAGACAGCTGCAGTTTGCTTGCCCATATTTTATTATATATATATATATATATATATATATATATATATATATATATATATATAAAAATAATTAGTTGGGTTCAAACCAGTGATGGGTTGCCCCCGGTTCACACCGGTTCTATAGAACCAGTAGTAAAACCGTCGGGAGGCCCCACCCACTGACCCTGATGTCATGAAAATGACTGCTTGCGCGTGGCCCCATTGCGAACCGGTAGTAAAGGTAAGTAGAACCCACCTCTGGTTCAAACCTCAAACGGACCCAGCCTTCCAAGGATGTGAACCTCAATCACCCAGAATCCTCAATAATAGCTTTGAATTGGTCTTCATATCTGGAAAGTGCCCAAACATGAGAAGGCTTGATCTATTGATCTATCATTGCCAGATGCGAAGACCAATTCCCAGAATCTGAGTGGCTTACGTATTAATCACCCATAATTAACTAAATGATGGCTTTGTGTGGTTCGCAAACCCCTTTATCTTGAATCCTTTGTGTAAACCCCATGAACATCTGGCCATATTCAGAGGAGAGTTATGGAAGACCAGTTTATTTGGCTGGTCTCTCGAATAAATCAGACTGGAAAACTGTGTCTCCCCACAAAACTCAGAAACCGCTCCACCCAGTTGGATCACCACCACTTCATCTACGGAGAATCTTGCTTGTCCAGATACTTAAATGCAGTCCCTGGACACGCAAGGATTGCCTGCTCCTATTTTATCAGAATGATGAGCTGTATTTTTAGGATTATATTGCACTTTATGCTGTGCGATGTGCCATGGGAAGGCTTTGCCCTAAAAAAACAGCCTAAAAGCAAATATAAAGAAATAGGTAAGCATGGAACTTTCACCTATCTGTTCCGGGCAGCTCGACTGGTTCAGCTACTTTACTTTGTCTTCAGAACAGAACCAACAAGTTCCCCATTGGAAGGAGATTATTTTGAGCTCATTAGATGGGTTGTTTCAATTATATAAGGGACTCTTCTGTGTCACCACGGTTCTTTCTCAACGATGATTATGAAAATATTGTGTGGGTTTGGTTTCTCTTTTTCTTAACCTAATTATATGAACATACTCTGTACATGTAAACAATTAAATGAACATTTCCTAAGGAGGCCTCCAGGCCCCCAGCAATCATGCTATAGGTAGGCAGATGTCCTTGGGCATGCAATCTGTAGAGTCAGTTCTGCCTCTGTTCATCCTGGTGGATATATGAGAGACCTAGTCACAGTTACAATCAACTGACCATAGATTCTTCCTTCCCATCTCTTCCATCACAATCCTCATAGATAAACGCTCATAGATCAATAGAATTGGAAGGGACCTTGGAGGTCTTCAACCCCCTGCTCAAGCAGGAGACCCTATACAATTTCAGATAAATGGTTGTCCAGTTTCTTTTTTGAAAGCCTCCAGAGATGGAGCACCCACAACTTCTATTCCATTGGTTGATCGCGCTCACCGTTAGGAATTTTTTCCTCCATTCTAGGTTGCTTCTCTCCTTGGTTAGTTTCCACCCATTGTTTCTTGTCCTGCCTTCAGGTGCTTTGGAAAATAGTTTGTTTGACCCCCTCGTCTTTGTAGGAGCCACTCAAATATTGGAACCCTGCTATCATGACTCCTGTAGTTCTTCTTTTCACTAGATAGACATACCCAGTTCCTTTATTGTCTATGTTCCTTTATTGCTTCTCAATCTCTGAGGAGTATCAAGAGAAAGATAAATGGTTCATTAGGAAGTCCCAAACACAGAAGGTACAGTTTTTATGGCCTCCTTTTCTGCAGTGTTATTCATGCCATGTTGATTGGTTGATTACCGCATGTGTCATCAAAGTGTTGACTCTTAGCAGTCACATTATCTCCATGATGATTTGTCCCTAACCTGGTCTTTCAGGTCTTCCAAGAGTGCACCCATTGCCACTGGAACAGGGGTGGACTTCAAAAATTTTAGCAAGGGGTTCTCTGCCCGTTTGCTGGGTGAGTGGGCATTTTTGCCCTTCCTGGGTCTCCGGAGGCTTTTTTTGAGCCTCTGGGAGGGCCTCCCCAGGCTCCAGAGGCCCTCTGGAGGCCAGAAACGGGCCCATTTCCAGCCTTCCCAAACTTCCAGTAGGCCCATTTTTCACCCTTCCCAAGCCTCCGTGCACCCCCTGCACTTATCTGCATCCAAAACGGGCCACGTGGGGACTCCTGGGAGGGGAGGGATGGGCAGGGCCAGCCAGGAGTGGGATTTGGGGGTTCTCCGAACTGCACTGAATCTTAACTAGATGTTCTCCCGAACCCCTGCGAACCACAAGTAGCCCACCTCTGCACTGGAACTGAGTCTATCTTCCTTGCTGCTGGTCGTCCACTTCTTCTCTTCCTTTCCCAGCATTATGGGATAATTCTTTGCATAATTTTTTGCATTATGTATCTGCACAAACTTTTTTTTTTTTTAAAAAAAGCACAGCTTAGTGCAATAACTCCATTGAACCTTTTGGAAAAGGTCTTGAATTGGAACCATTGAATTTGTTCCAGTTTGTCCTAGACTGACGTTTGCCCCCCCTATTCTTCTAGAAATTGTTCACAATTAAAATCAAGTGTATCCACATAACGATTTTCAACAAGTCAGGATGGCCATTGCAACCTTTGGTGCATGGATAGACCTGCTCCTTTTGAAAGTGTGATTTACAATGAATGTAAAAGAAGTACTTCTTTTTTTGACCCCCTCTAGTAGACACCCCTGATCATAATTCCCCCCCCACAAACACATATGTCAGCCCTTCTGTTGGAAGGAATATCCTTCTGGGTTCAGTTCCAAGTGGGGAAAAAGACATGGAAACATGGCGGCTGCTTGGAAAGATGGTTTTAACGGTGGACAGGATCACATGCTTTGAAGATCTTGGGTGAAGAAAAAAAAAAGGAAGAGATGCTGAGAATGCCTGAGTTTTATAGCCTCTCTGGGCTTTTGAATTTGAGCTTGTATTCTGATTGGTTGTCAGACTCCATGGGGCCATGCAGGGGTAACTTTGTAGGTTGTGTTTTTGAGTCCCAAGCTTGGTTGATTCTTGCTGGGTGATGAAGTAATGAAAGGACTTTGGGCAATTCCTACTATGGGTCTGCCTGAAGGAGGTAGATCTTTGTTATGTAGAATAGACTGGCCCAGGCCTTTATGGGCCATTGACAAAGGTGGGGGGGGGCAGCTGAGTTTCTGCCTCCCTTTTAGGGGAAATATTCTGCCCTCTTTAATATTTCCTAAAATATCTCATTTTCCTAGGGGAGGGGTGGATACTAACTTCCTACACTTCAAAGTAAGCTAGGTTGGAAAACAGATGCCACAAACGGGAATAGAACTATTTTTTACTGCTATAGCAGTATACACACCAGCCAGCATGATTGAATACTGAGGAATTCTGGGAGCTGAAGTCCACAAATTTTACAGATGCCAAGGCTGAGAAACACAGAGTAACAGCTTGGATGTGTGTTCCCTTCCCTTCCTCTGATATCCCAGTGAATTAGGGTGGAGTCCAGCTGAGCACCTTGGTTTGTTCTAAAGTGCAAAGGCAGTGTTTCTCAACGTTAGCAGTTTTGAGATGTGTGGACTTCAATTCCCAAAATTCCCCAATGGTATTGGTCCATGTTTTTAATCCTTGCCTTGCATTATTCTCTCTTTCTGTTATTATGACTTAAATGAAGCTATTGGATAACATACAATAGTTTTGAATAATGTTCCAAAAGCTAAATGGGCAATCTTCTCTTTTTCTCTTCTCCTAAAGATTTTTTTTTTTTTTTGGCCTTATTTGTTTAGACAGAAAAGATAAAGCAACAAAGAGGAACAAATATTACATATACAAGAGTTTCTCTCTCTCCCTCTCTCTCTCTCTCTCTCTCTCTCTCTCTCTCTCTCTCTCTCTCTCTCTCTCTCTCTCTCTCTCTCTCTTTCACACACACACTGACACACGCTCGCACACACACAAAGTTTCATACAAGAGTTTCACTAACAGATAACCATATTTCAATATAACTGTCACAACTGCCGTTACGTTAGAACTTGGGATTGTGCATTCAATGTAAGGAAAATTGATAGCCGTGTTAGGAAAGGTATTTTTTACACAACCTGGAATTAAACTGGAGAATTTGCTGCCATCAAAGGTGGTGACAGCTACTAAATTAGAACGCTTTAAAAGGGGGCTGTAAACATTGGCGTGAATTGAGCTGCCACTGGTTACTAATCTTGATGGTTTTTGCTCTACCTTCTGATCATGGGCAACAACTCTTAAATATCAGCTTTACAGCAAGGGGAGAAAGGAATTTCCCTCCTGTGATATTTGTGAGCTTTCTGAATTGGCCTCATATAATTTGTCTTACGTTGTGCTAACGTAATATATAGTGTGAATACTGCTTCAGAGGGTTTTCTTCTGGAATATCTGCCTCTAAAGAATATCCAAATCTCTAGGGAATCCCCAAACATTGAAATCATATTTAGAAACAGAGGATCTGTAGGAGGAGCAGGGGAAGAGAAACGGGGAAATTCCCTGGAAACTAGCGGGGAAAACACCAGAATCATTGTCCTTATTACTGAGTTTGTCATCTGCACCTCTATAACTGTCTGGTTTGGTTCTGCAACCCAACAAGACAGACACAGACTTCAGAGGATAATTAGAACTGCAGAAAAAATAATTACCACCAACCTGCCTTCCGTTGAGGACCTGTATACTGCACGAGTCAAAAAGAGGGCTGTGAAAATATTTACAGAACTCTCGCATCCTGGACATAAACTGTTTCAACTCCTACCCTCAAAACAAAACAGTATACACTATACACTAGACACAAGAACAGTTTTTTCCCAAATGCCATCACTCTGCTAAACAAATAATTCCCTCAACACCGTCAAACTATTCACTAAGGCTGCACTACTATTAATCTTCTCATCGTTCCTATCACCCATCTCCTCCCACTTACGACTGTATGACTGTAACCTTGCTGCTGGTATCCTTATGATTTATATTGACTGTTTCCTCATATGATTTGATTGCTTATTTGTTCCCTATGGCTATCATTAAGTGTTGTACCTTATGATTCTTGACGAATGTATCTTTTCTTTTATGTACATTGAGAGCATATGCACCAAGACAAATTCCTTGTGTGTCCAATCACAGTTGGCCAATAAAGAATTCTATTTCTATTTCTATTTCTTAGTCATAGAGTACAAATAAGCAATCAAATCATACTAGGAAACAGTCAATATATTTGCTTTCAATAAACCTTCCTTGAAATTTTAACTTCTGTTTCTGTTAGTTAGCCATTGATAAAACAAATCCCATGTTAAAAAATATTCTGTTTCTTCCTTCTCTTTAATTGTAAGTGTTAATCTATCCATTTCTGCACATTCTAATATTTTTTTTAATGACACTTTCTTCTGTAGGAATCTCTTCGTTTTTCCACTGTTGTGCAAACAACAATTCTCGCCGCTGTTAACACATGTAAAATTAAATATGTATTTATTATATGCAACCCTAACCCTTTTGCAACCTTCTGACAAGCGAAGTCAATGGGGAAACCAGTTTCACTTAACAACCGTGTTACTAATTTAACCACTGCGGTGATTCAGTTAACCAATGTGGCAAGAAAAGTCGTAAAATGGGGCAAAAGTCACTTAACAAATGTCTCACGTAGCAACATAAATTTTGGGTTCAATTGTGGTGGTAAATTGAGGATTAATGTAAGGCAAGAAAAGGGTGCAAATGATTTGAATGAATTCTGCTTAAAAAGGCTGTTCCTTTTTTTATTGTTCACAGACCACAGAAAACCTGCCACCTTATTAAAGCTATATATTTCACTATTCTACAAGCTTCCCTGGCTGAATTGAAATCAAAATTTAATTTTCCTTATAAGGAAAACAATTGCAGCCTGAGACATGAATTGATAGTTACAGCATTCTGTCTTCTGGCTTTAGCATTTGAATTTAAACGGGCATGCAGTTAAAAGTACAGGAGTCCTGCTGCTAAAAAAAAAAAAAAAACCACACAAAAAAACCATTTTCCAATTTGAGAATTAAAACCCAGCATCTCTTGCTTTGAAATGGACCTCTGGAAAAAGCAAGGGATGGCTTATTATTGTCTTCATTTCTCTCATCCCTCCCATTCTTATGAAAAAATCCCAACTACCCCCCCTCCCTCCAACTCATCTACTAATTTCCCACTCTTTACACAACATTTATTCGGTTGCTACTTGTGACTGCCAGTAATGTTATTTTTAGCTAAGCAGGCAGTGCTGACAACAGAAACATGTAGATGAACAGATAGGAAGGAACTGGGGGATTTGAAAACATTTATGAAGTTTGCAGGGTATAATGACTCTTAGGCAGTCAGTCTAGAGCCCTATTTTTAGAGTTGCCAAGTTTTTGTAAAAATAGAAAACCAGCCCTATTCTTTGCTTTTAACAGCAACCCAATTTAGATAAGTAGCAGGTGAGAAATAAAACATTTATACTTCCCCCCCAAAAATTAGAAAGCCATTTTCCCTGCTTTGCTTCTGAGAGGTATGCAATTGCTAGAAAACTGAACAAGAAATGGGGGAAAAAAGTTTGCAGTCTCCACAACATGTGTTGTTGGAATGTTCTACATTTAGAACATTCTACATTTAGGCAAGAAAAACAAAATGCACAGGTACAGTATATGTGGTACCTTGCTCAGTAGTAGTAATTGTGAGAGGGATCTTGGAGTCCTAGTGGACAACCATTTAAATATGAGCCAGCAGTGTGCACCAGCTGCCAAAAAAGCCAACACAGTCCTAGGCTGCATAAAGAGAGGGCTAGAATCAAGATCACATGAAGTGTTAATACCACTTTATAATGCCTTGGTAAGGCCACACTTGGAATATTGCATCCAGTTTTGGTCATCACGATGTAAAAAAGATGTTGAGACTCTAGAAAGAATGCAGAGAAGAGCAACCAAGATGATTAGGGGACTGGAGGCTAAAACATATGAAGAACGGTTGCAGGAACTGGGTATGTCTGGTTTGATGAAAAGAAGGACCAGGGGCGACATGATAGCAATGTTCTGATATTTAAGGGGCTGCCACAAAGAAGAGGGAGTCAAGCTATTCTCCAAAGCACCTGAGGGCAGGACAAGAAGCAATGGGTGGAAACTAATCAAGGAGAGAAGCAACCTAGAACTAAGGAGAAATTTCCTGACAGTGAGAACAATTAATCAGTGGAACAACTTGCCTCCAGAAGTTGTAAATGCTCCAACACTGAAAATTTTTAAGATGATGTTGGATAACCATTTGTCTGAAGTGGTGTAAGGGTTTCCTGCCTAGGCAGGGGGTTGGACTAGAAGACCTCCAAGGTCCCTTCCAACTCTGGTATTCTAAATTCTAAATACAGAATGTTCTCCCCACTCCCCAAAGGCTGAATACCTAAAGGTTTTTTTTTTTTTTGAAACATTGCACAATTATGAAAGCCTTTTGCTTTGGTGCAAAAATGTTTCAGTTTATACATAGTCCTTGACTTATGGCCACGATTGGGACTGCAGTGTCTATCATTAAGTAAGGTGGTTGTTAAGTGAATTGTGTTCAGTTTTACAATCTTTTTGTTGTTGCACTTATTAAGGGAATCGGTGAGGTTGTTAAGTGAATCACGTGGTTGTTAAGCAAATCTGGCTTCCTCCACTGACTTTGCTTCTCAGAAGTCAGCTAGGAAACTTGCAAATGGTGATTATGTGACCCCAGAACTCTGCAACCATCATAAATTCATGCCAATTGCCAAATGCCCAAATTGTGATCATATGACAGTGGGGATGCAGCAATAGTTGTAAGTATGAGGAGTGAGGAGGTTGCAGTGCTGTTATAACTTCACTAAACAAATGTTGTAAATGGAGGACTCCCTGTAATGAAATGCACTGATATTTGCAGGCGGGTAAAAGCACTTGGGGTTTGGAGATAATTTTCTTACTATCCTACAAGCAGAGGTAGGGATGGGTGACTTTGTCAATGCAGGTAGTCCCCGACTTACAACAGTTCATTTAGCGACCGTTCAAAGTTACAACGGCACTGAAATATGTGACTTATCCCCTTTTTTCACAGTTACAACCCGTCACGTGATCCCCTTTTGCGACCTTCTCATAAGCAAAAGTCAATGGGGAAACTAGGTTCATTTAAACAATCAGGTTACTAACTTACCAATTCACTTAAAACTGCGGCAAGAAAAGTCATAAAATGGGACAAAACTCGCTCAAGCAAATGTCTCACTCAACAACAGAAACTTTGGACTCAATTATGGTCGTTAAGTTCAGGACCTCCTGTATCCCTTTCTCCTTGCAAACATGCAGATTCTCATTAAGTCCTATTTGAGCGGGACATGGATCATCAAAATGTCTCCTCTCTCCTTGGCAACTGGGCTCCATCCATTCCAAATATCTGGTCTTGAGCTATGTATGGTTCTCAAATTCTGAAGCTGTCTGTTGTAGTCACAACCCACCCAGGGAGTGTTGGATGTTCCTTTGGTAATTTGGAGTCTCTCACTGCCTCCATTGCTTCAGAAAGCTGCTGAGACGTCAGGGTGTGGCAAAGAGGAGTGTTCATTCGAGATAAGCTAGTCCTGTTTGATCTGGACCTAATTGTCAGAGTAATAAAGATTTAAAGCTGACCAGCTGCTGTAAGGCTGTGGACCAGGAAGACTGAGGATGAGTCAGCAGGGTTATTATCCCTTTAAGAAGCTGTCTATATAAGGGAGGGCATTAGAGGGTGTCTCTCTCTCTCTCTCCTTGTGTGTCTCTCTCATTTTCGTGTTCTATCTGCATTGTAGTTTTCTGTGTAGAGTTGGAGATTGCTTGCTTGCCTGGTATGTGCCTACCACGTGTATGTCTGTATATAGGTGTCTTGGATATAAACCACTGTTTGCAATGACAAAACCTCTGTGTCCTGCATTTTGCTCCTGGGTTGTCTCAAAATAGTAGTCATGCTGTAAACACTCTGACTCTAATCCTGAAGAGCTGAGCACTCTTTTGCACTGCCTTTATTCAATTACTTGGGAGGAGGTTTCTCATGAGATGCCCAAGCTTGCCCAAAGAGGTATCTCAATGGTCTTCCATGGCAAGAAATCCCTCTGCTCAGAGCCAGTTGTTTTCCCCAGCTGCTTCAGCATTCACATGATTGACAGTCGGTGGCAGCACTGAAATGGCTTCCTTGAAGCTCCGTAAATAGATCTATTGCAAGTGAACAGGAAATGCTGGTACAATACCCAGGAACATCACCTAACAGCCAGCTCCTGCTGTTTTCTTGGTGACGCCAAGGCAGCTAAGACCATTCCGAGGAGAACAGGTCAAAGGAACCCATGAATCAGTGGTGGGATTCAAATAATTTAACAACTATTTGAGAGGCGGTTGGTTAGTTGTGACCCAATCTCTCATGTAAATCCAACCACAAATGAGATAGCTGTTTGTGATTTGGGTGAAGTCCAGGGTCTGTGGAAATTTATTTATTTGTTTATTTATTTTGTCAAACGTACAAGATAACAGGAATAAGTATAAACATGGATATTAATACAGGAAATGGGTACAAATAAATGGGGACAGTAGGACAGGGATGGAAGGCACGCTGGTGCGCTTATGAACGCCCCTTACAGACCTCTTAGGAATGGGGTGAGGTCATCAGTACACAGTTTAAGGTTGAAGCTGTGGGGGTTAGAGGATGTAACAACGGAGTCAGGTAGAGCATTCCAGGTGTTGACCACTCTATTGCTGAAGTCATATTTTCTGCAGTCGAGTTTGGAGCAGTTTACCTTGAATTTGTATCTATTGCTTGCCCGTGTATTATTGCAGTTGAAACTGAAGTAGTCATTGACAGGTAGGACATTGTGGCAGACAATTTTGTGTACTACACTTAGGTCATACCGTAGGCAGCATAGTTCTAGGTTTTCCAATCCCAAAATTTCAAGCCTGGTGGCATAAATTATTCTGTTGTGATCAGAGGAGTGGAATACTCGCGAAGTACCTCTGGACTTGTTCAATTGTGTTAATGTCTGATATACAGTGTAGATACTAGGCAGATGAGCTGTATTCGAGAATCGGTCTAGCAAAGGTTTTGAATGCCCTAGTTTGCAGTACAATGTTGCCGGAGAAGAAGCTTCACAAAATTAGGTTAATGCTTTTTTTCTTAATGCCTTTTATCAATGCTTCCCAGTGAATAACCATCATCCAAACATTGACCAACATGTTTTGTTCTGAAACACCCTTTTGAAGCTGCCTTGCAAAGTAGTGTAATCTCCCCCCCTCCCCAATTCTAAAAACAAAGCAATGTTGCAGCAGTCTGTATCCATTTCAGCTACTTCTAATCTTATTCTACGTAGAGTATGGATGTCCAACCTTTTGGCTTGCTTGGGCTGCACTGAGTGAAGAGGAATTGTCTTGGGCCGCATATCAAATATATAATATACAGTAGTTAATGGACATAAATCACATAGTAATGTTAAAAGTTTACTGTCTTGTGGGGCCATATTACTAGTTGCCCAGGGCTGCAGCGGCTCGTAGGCTGTGAGTTGGACACGCCTGAGCTCTTTAGAGCCTCTTTCCCAGTGGGGAATAAAGCCCATAGATTTCATTGAGACTTATTTCCTAATAGTCGTGCATAAACCTGTACACTTAATAAGGGTGGTGAATCACAGAGCAATTTAACTATGGCTCAGGGAACCTTTGCCATCCCATCCAACTTCAGAAGGGATCCTGGTGCCAGCGGTTTCTTCAATGGGTTCTCTCTACCCACTGAGGATGAAATACACATCCGTCATTTTATTTGTGGCAAGACATAAGTTAGCATTGTACCAACGGAATAGAATGCTTTATTGTCACTTTGAATGTACATTAATCGACATACATTAAAATGAAATTATGTTGCATATAGCTCTCAAAGGGTCTCTACCACTAATATATACATAAACATGACAAGAGAAATAAATAAATACAAAATTATGTATGTACCCACATACATGCATAATATGACATGGAGGCTGTGTCATATAATGCATACATTATATGACATGGAGGCCGTGTCATATAATACATACATTATATGACACGGAGAAACAACACAGTCTAGTTTGGGTGTATACATGTACATGGCAAGAGAAACAACTCTTGAAAGTTTACCAGACAGATGGCATAGGGAATAAAACTTCTTACAGAATCTGGAAGTCCTGCTAGAAATACTTTGAAACCTCCTCCCGGAGGGGAGCAACAGAAACAGACCGTAAAGTGGGTGTGTGGGGTCTCTAACAATGCTTTGAGCTCTAAGCACATAGCGCTTATAAGCAGTATCCTGAATACTAGGAAGTGAATTTCCTATGATCTTCTCTGGTGGTGGTATTCAAGCAGTGGCGAACCAGTAGTAGTGACAGCAGGTGGGTCCACCCACCTGTCCCGGAGTAATACCATCCTATTTAGCCACATTTTTAAAGCCGGGCACATGCGTGGAAGGCGCACGCATGAGCAAAATGCATGTGCGCACGGCGAACCAGTGGTAAGAATATGTGATCTTCTTGATTGTCCTTACCACTCTCTGAATGGACTTTCTATCTGAGGCGCTGCCGCCACCAAACCAAACAGTGATGCATTTTTTTAAAACGCTTGTAAAAAGTGGCTAGGTTAGAAGGAGAAAGATGTGCTCTCCTCATCCGATGCAGGAAATGCAGACGCTGGTTTGCATGCTTCACTGAGGATGATGTGTGGAGAGACCAGTTCAGATTGTTAGTTATCTGCATCCCCAGATACTTAATACTGTCGACCACTTCTACAGCTGCATCCTTGATACTGAGTGGAGTATGACCATGCTGGCTGTTTCTAAAACCAGAAAACTCCACTTGAAAGAAGTGACGTGAATATCCCCAGCAGTGTGCAATTGTTCAACACATATGTGGCACTAACGTGTGTTTTTTATTCCAGTTGCACCTGTAGGAAGCCCCTCCCCCCATTTCATAGAAAGGAAAACACTTAAGTTGCTAGCACCTCTTTCTCTATCGGTCTTTTCAGTACATGTGCATTTCTTTCTGCTTGTTTGCAATAAATAAATAAAATTGGCCAACCGCAGCAACATAAATCTGAGCGTTTGTAACAGGATGGAGTTGCCTCACCACCAAACCACCATTCCTCTTTTACTGAAGATCGCATTGGCAGCACTGAAGGTGGTGAGATTTCAAGTAATCAGTTCTACAACCCCCTCACTTTCCCTAAAGCCCCTGAACCATGGCTCTAAGTTGCAGAGATAGCTGAAGTTCGAGAAAGGGAGCAATATGTTCCAAACAAAAGGCTATTTTTAGGCAACCGGAACTTAGAAGAGAAAGGAAAAGGAAATTAACCACAGTAGGCAGGTACTTTTCAGGCTCGCTTTTCCCCTTTTGAACACAAAAATGGACAAAACTCTCCTAAAGAAGGTAGTCCTGAATCTAATACGTGGGAATGATCCTGGGAATCAGGGGAAAGAGATGCTGCCTAGGGAACTATTAGATAAAAGCAGGCATAACCTACAGCTGTACAATGGGCAGAAAACAAAACTCAGACTGAGTTTCAGACTGAATCTCTACAGACTTTCAAAAATGAATTCTCCCCCCAACTTATCAGGCACTAAAAAAAAAAGACAGTGGGAGATTTGTACTTTCAGACTTGTAAGATTCTGTTAATAGAGTCTGGTAAAATTAGCTCACCTGATCAGTTTTCCTGGCTGGACCACCTGGGGAGGCTGACACTAAGGTGACCAATCATCCTTCTTTAGGGAGGACAGTCCTTCTTTTGTAAATTCTGTCCTCTCTCAAAAAGTGTCCTCCTACACGTCCTTCTTTTCGATATTTGAAGACTAATCTGTAAATCTCTGTATTCGATCGATGCCGATCCGATCCGTTGCATGTGATGTGATGTACTTATATTTGACATGATGATTCGTCAAGGCTTGGTACAGTGCGGCGAGACGCGATTATGGGATGCATGCGCTCCGCACAGGAGAATTGTTTTGAGAGAGTGTGCTGTGTGCAAGTGGCTTTGTTTACTTCTTACCGAAACACGACACGGCACACACGCACGCATTAGACTCATTGTTGCAACGAGTAAAATGTTTCTTTTATTTACGATATTTTTTTTCTTCAATTTATTTGTGTCCTCCTTCTCATTGTAAAAAAGTTGGTCACCTTACTGACACTCACTCACCAATGGCCACAGAGGCCAGGAACTCCAATCGCTAAGCGATGTGATTGTAAGGTGTGACATCACACAACCCTGTTGACTTACAATAGCAGTTGCCGTTGCTATTGTTAGGCAAATCCCAAGTGGTCTTTGCATCCCACAGTTAGGATTGTCATTTGCGAACTTCTGCCACCTTCCCTATTGATTTTTCTTATGAGAAGCTGGCGGTAACAGCTGCAAATGATGATGTGGTGGCTGCAGAGATGGCAATGTCATAATTGCAAACCAGAGGGTGATCCCCTGAACCGGATCACACGGTTGTGGGGGTGCTACAGTGTCATAACTTTGAACAATCGGATGTCATATGAGAGCTATCTATGTATTCCCATTTTTCTCATGGCTGTAGACTCATAGAACAGGGCAGTGTGGGTTGTCCCTGGTTCGAACCGGTTCTATAGAACCGAAAGTAAAACCGGCAGGAGGCTCCACCCCTGACATCATCAGAAGCGATCTGCGCATGCAGATCAGAAGTGATCCCATTGTGAACCGGTAGTAAAGATAAGTAGAACCCACACCTGGAACAGAGGTCCCCAATCCCTGGCCCATGGCCCACTACTGGCTGTGAGCTGTTAGGAACTGGGCTGCAGAAGAGGCAGGTAAGAGCACGTACGCATGCGCACATCCCCACTTGCATGAGCGGCGGGCATACATGCCCATCTCATGTGCAAATGGAGCTACACGTAAACACATGCTTGCCAGCCGCTCACATGGAACTATCCCCTCTTTGCCCCCCCCCCCACCCGGTCCACAAAGCAGGAAAGTTTGGGGAACTCTGTCATAGAACATCCACAGAATGATTGATAGGGGTTGGAATGGGTTTGGAACGGTGGTGAAATCCAATTTTTTTTACTACCAGTTCTGTAGGTGTGGCTTGGTGGGCATGGTGTGGCTTGGGGTGTGTGGCAGGAGAAGGATACTGCAAAATCCCCATTCCCTCCCCACTCCTGGGGGAAGGATTTGCAAAATCTCCATTCCCACCCCACTCTGGGGCCAGCCAGAGGTGGTATTTGCTGGTTCTCCGAACTGCTCAAAATTTCCGCTACCGGTTCTCCAGAACCTGTCAGAACCTGCTGGATTTCACTCCTGGTTTGGAGATCATTTCATCCAACCCAATATTCCTGGGAAGCAATAGTAAGTAAACAAACTTAGCCCAAATTCACTAAAGCAAAAAACAAAAAACAAAAAAACCTTTTGCTTTCATAATTTTGATTATTGCTGCAGTGGAGTCCAAAATAAACTTACCCAGCTGTGAAACTTAGCCAATATTGTAAGACCTTGGAGGTTTCATTCTGGGTGGGGAATCCTTACGGTATAAGGAAGTACTGACACCCCTACTTTCTACTCAGAAAGTGCTGAATCAGTGTATGTCTACCTGTTGGAGGCCAAAGGTGAAGAAGTTCATCCTACGACCTGCTTCTCATTATTAATATTTTGCTGCGTTGAACCCACCTTCCTTCCTCCGTTCCTTGCCTTTGACTCAATCTTGACTTCTGACAACCAGATGGACAAGTCCATGCAGTTTTCTAGTAATGCAGGTTTCCTAAGAGCCCAATAAATAACCCTGGATTGTTTTCTCACATCAATTCATTCATGCCTACTTCCTTTTGCTGTGCACTATTGATTCACTAGCGATTGAAAGGGATGCGGTGGCTCAGTGGCTAAGATGCTGAGCTTGTCGATCGAAAGGTCGGCAGTTCAGCGGTTGGAATCCCTAGTGCCGCATAACGGGGTGAGCTCCCGTTACTTGTCCCAGCTTCTGCCAACCTAGCAGTTCGAAAGCACGTAAAAATGCAAGTAGAAAAATAGGGACCACCTTTGGTGGGAAGGTAACAGCGTTCCGTGTGCCTTTGGCGTTGAGTCATGCCGGCCACATGACTACGGAGACGTCTTCAGACAGTGCTGGCTCTTCGGCTTTGAAACGGAGATGAGCACTGCCCCCTAGAGTCAGGAACGACTAGCACATATGTGCGAGGGGAACCTTTACCTTTACCTATTGATTCAAATTGCTATATTCAGCTTACAGAGAATTTACAAGATTTGGCTGCTTTTTCTTTTCCTGTCCTACCAAATTTGTTGACCTGTAATAAAAGCAAAAATACTCCTCTACTTACCACGAAACAAAAAAAGAAGAGTTGGGTACCATTTTCATGGTTATAGGAAGGAGTAAACCTTCCCCCCCTTTTTTTCCTTCCTTTTGCTGTCAAGCTATTTGTTCTGCTGAGTTGGCAGAAACAGCTCAGCTTGGTGAATGAGCAGCTAATGAGAAATATTTCAAGCAGGAATCAGCAGAATTCTGAAAGAATAAAACCCAAAAGCCAGATTCTTTCTAGCTTCTTAAATGTTCCAGTAGATTTGCTGAAGGACATCAACTGCTATAACGTTAATCCAAAGAAAGATATACACTCACACTCATGTATGTGTGTGTGTTTATAATATATACACATGATCTGTGCAAAGGACACTTTTAGAAGGGCCACAAATAAATAATTGGGGTGGATAATTTCAGGAATTCTGTGTGGGAGGTATGAGTGCAAATAAGGAATTGTTGGGCAATTGTTGAAGTGCCAATCTTGGCCCTCCTTCTAGAACAGAGGTCTTCAAACTTGGCAGCTTTCAGACTTGTGGACTTCAACTCCCAGAATTGGAGTGATGGGACCCCTGCCCCACGTATGTACCACGCGTGCACAATACACATAAAAGGGGGAGGAGCTTGAATGAAATGGGCACATGTTGACTTTTGACCCTCCCACTCTTCTTAGGGCCTGTGGTTTTTGCATCTCTGAGGGGATGCCTGTCTTGATGTTTCTTCCCATTCCTCCCATCCGGTGTCTCTGTTTCTCTCCATCCATTTCTTAAAACTGGGGACCCTGCAGTTCTTTTTTGGGTGTGGGGAGGCCTGAACCCTGCAGGCCAGGGGATTGTTAGGTTGGGAATCTTCCTCGGGGACGTTTCTTTTCCTTGGTGCCCAGCTGCAGTTCAGTTCTGTGTTTTGCTTCAGTTCCCATTCTCCCCTGATACTTCTGACTTCATTTACTCCGTTTCTTCGCTTCTAATTGCAACTTTCCTGAGGCGGAATTAAAGCAGATGCTGAATGTGTTGATGCAGCCCTCCTTTCGCCATGCTGAGCTGGCTTTTTCTGTGACCTGCTTTTTGAATTGTGCTGACGTAAAGATGATTCTCTTCTTGATGGGGATTGTCTTGTTCACACATTCAGCATTTAGTTGCATCTTGAGACTCCTTTTCTGGGGATGCTGATCAGGATGGGCTATCAGAACTGGCTGCCAAAATCAAAGTGACCTCAAGATGGCGGCAAAGAGCCAGTTTGGCCTAGTGATTAACCAGGAGATGGCGCTCTAGTCCCACTTTAAGCACAAAAGCCAGCAGGGTGACTTTGGACCATTACTCTCTCTCTCAGCACAACCCACCTCACAGCAGAGGTGGGTTTCAGCAGGTTCTGACCAGTTCTGGAGAACCGGTAGCGGAAATTTTGAGTAGTTCGGAGAACCGGTAGTAAAAATGCTGACTGGCCCCGCCCCCATCTATTCTCTGCCTCCCAAGTCCCAGCTGATCGGAAAGAAATGGGGATTTTGCAGTATCCTTCCCCTGGAGTGGGGTGGGAATGAAGATTTTACAGTATCCTTCCCCTGCCATGCCCAACAAGCCATGCCCACAGAACCGGTAGTAAAAATTTTTGAAACCCACCACTGCCTCACAGGGTTGTTGTTGTGGGGAAAAGAGGAGGAAGAAGGTGTATTAAGAATGTTCGCTGCCTTGATTTATTTATAAAAATATTAAAAAATGAATTTATTTATAAAAATAAAGGTGGGATATAAACAAATAAATAAAGAGATACATAAAATTCTATCTCGACTCTGCTATCTAGTGGTCCTTCGGAATTTTGCTATCAGATCTGGTTTGAAGAAAAAAATTATCTGTACCTGTAAGAAAAGGCGAGTCCACCTATGGTCTGATTCTCAGATCATGCTGCCTTATTCCAGACTGGATATAATGCTGGATTGTCCTTAGCCTACTATGAAACCCAGCAATTATGGATTGCAAACTATGACCCATAATTCAATTTATAATGCAACTCAACCACTTTGGCTTATTAGTAAACCACCATGAAAGAAATCACAGCTTCTCATCTGGGAATCCCTTCAGTTTCTCCACTAGCCCCGTGCTGTTGATTTTTACTCAAAATCTCATCCTCCCATTTTGTTGTTAGTGGCGAAGTCGTGTCCGACCCATCGCAACTCCATGGACAATGTTCCTCCAGGCCTTCCTGTCCTCTATTATCCTCTGGAGTCCATTTAAGCTCATGCCAACTGCTTCAGTGACTCGATCCAGCCACCTCGTTCTCTGTCGTCCCCTTCTTCTTTTGCTCTCAATCTTTCCCAGCATTAGGCTCATCTCCAGTGAGTCCTTCCTTCTCATTAGGTGGCCAAAGTATTTGAGTTTCATCTTCCGGATCTGGCCTTCTAAAGAGCAGTCAGGGTTGATCTCCTCTAGGACTGGCTGGTTTGATCACCTTGCAGTCCAAGGGACTAACAGGAATCTTCTCCAGCACCATAGTTCAAAGGCCTCAATTCTTTGGCGCACAGCCTCAACCTCCCACATTAAATGCCAAAACAAGGAATGCACAAAGTTTTTTCTGTACTTTTCATTTGTTTTGTGAAGTCAGAGCACACTGTAGCACCATCTATCTATTGATTTAGAACATATTTATATTGCTCATTCGGAAGTGTTTAAGCAATGGGCAATAAAACAAAGACATACAGCATTACAGGAAAAAAGAAAACCTTTTACATAAAATCAAGATGAAAAAGAACTTGTAGGTCACCCAATGATCAAGTGAGGTAAATACCATTCTGCATTAACAGAACAATACAGTCAAGATCAAGTGAGATACTAATACCACTGTATAAAGCCTTAGTAAGACCACACCTAGAATACTGCATCTAGTTTTGATCGCCACACCATAAAAAAGATGTTGAGACTCTAGAAAAAGTGCAGAGAAGAGCAACCAGGATGATCAGGGGCCTAGAGACTAAAATTTATGAAGAACTGTTACAGGAACTGGGCATGGCTAGTCTAGTGAAGAGAAGGACCAGGGGAGACATGATTGCAGTGTTCCAATATTTGAGAGGCTGCCACAGAGAGGAGGGGGTCAAGCTATTTTCCAAGGCACCTGAAGGCCAGACAAGGAATAATGGGTGGAAACTGATCAAGGAGAGATTCAACCTAGAAATAAGGAAGAATTTTCTGACAGTGAGAACAATCAACCAATGGAACAGAAGTTGCCTTCAGAAGTTCTGGGAGCTTCATGACTGGAGGATTTCAAGAAGGGACTGGACTGCCAGTCCAGTCAGAAATGGTGTAGGGTCTCCTGCTTGGGCAGGGGGTTAGACTAGATGACCTACAAGGTCCCTTCCAACTCTGTTAATCTGATTATGACCTACTAAATGGCAAATGATTATTTAAAATGTAAGACTTTCAATGCCTTCCTGAATCTCAGAACTGACCTAGTTACAGAAATTTCACAACAGTGGGTCTGTGGTCTGTGCTCTGGTTTATGCCCCTCTAATTCTCTCTAACTCTCACAGAGACAGGAGACTAATTAGAACTTTTTTGGGTGCCTTTACTCGATGAACAGAATCAGGCTGGGCAAGGTGTAGAGGCACCTGTCTAGAAACGAGGAGACCGTGAATTCTAGTCCTGCAATAGGCACAAAGCCAATGGGCTAACTCCATATCTCAGCCCTAGGAAGAAGAAAATGGCAAACCACTTCAAATATCTTGCCAAGAAAATTAGAGATTTGTCTAGATAGTCCCCAGGAGTCAAAACTGACTCAAGGGCACACATTCACACAAGGTGATCCCAATATTTTCACTGTAACCGTGAGACCTTTATTCATAATTGATAAGATAACCGATTGGTTGAGAATTGCTTAATCAGCAAGACAATGAGAAGACAAAATGGGGGAAAAAATTACATGGAAGGTATTGAAGAATTGCCAGGTGAACAAAGATTAATTGATAAATAAATGGTAGACTGGAGGCTAAAACATATAAAGAACAGTTGCAGGAACTGGGTATGTCTAGTTTAATGAAAAGAAAGACTAGGGGAGACATGAGAGCAGTCTTCCAATATCTCAGGGGCTGCCACAAAGAAGAGGAAGTCAAGGTATTCTCCAAAGCACCTGAGGGCAGGACAAGAAGCAATGGATGGAAACTAATCAAGGAGAGAAACAACCTAGAACTAAGGAGAAATTTCCTGACAGTTAGAACCATTAATCAGTGGAACAACTTGCCTCCAGAAGTTGTGGGTGCTCTAAACTGGAAGTTTTTTTTAAAAAAAGAGATTGGAAAATGATTTGTCTGAAATGGTAGATGGTTTTCCTGCCTGAGTAGGGGGTTGAACAAGAAGACCAACATCTCTTCCCGTTCTGTTATTCTGTTCATTAGGGACCTCCTGAAATCTACTATTGAACATTCAGCACCATCTGAGTCAATATGTCTTTCTTTCAACTGTTTTTTTCCGGGAAGGGAGTGTTTACCAGGGCTGCACTGAAGGTTTGAAAGCTAATTATTTGTGTGATTTATTTGCAGGCATGGCGGTTAAAAAGAAAAAGAAAGCCTTGCAGCTTCTCTCATTTATGTCATGTGTCAACATTGTTAGGGCATGGCTAAAAAGGCATTCATCATCCCTTCCTGCCCCCTAGGCCCAGCGTTCCTAATCTCATGCTTTCTAGATCTCTCAGATTAGGGCAAACCATCTGCAAGAGCAACCCGGGAGCTTCAGTAGTCCAATAGATTTTGGAGGGCACCAGGTTGGGGAAAGCCAACGCGCCCCTCTTCTTCGTTCTATTTGGGGGTAAAATTGTTTGCTGTTGATGTTGTTGCTTCGTCTTACATCAACCTTGCTTAATTGCACCCTGAATGCGGAAAAGTGTCAAGTACAAGAGCTGGCAGAAAAAGAGCAAGGTTGACTTCATACCTAACAACAATACATTCCTGTCTCGATCAAAAATAGGTTTCGTCTTTTGCGCTGCAGCCTGATTTGAATAAATAAAGCGGTCTTTTAAGTTCTGGGGGTGGGGGAAAAAAATTGCACCCGTGTAGTTTGTGCTTCATGTTCAAAGGTTCTTTTAACAACAGGAGTGGTATGCGGAGCCCGGGCCTCTTCCTCAGCCTCTCCTCCGTGAATCATCTTTTCTTCCTTTCGTAGCTCCTGCCAAACGACGGCTTTGCATTCAGCGGAGCGCCTGGCCTCAAACAATGAAAAAGGCAGAGCACAGTTGCAAATGACAGGAAGGGTGAATTTCCAGCAGCGCATCAGGCTGTTTGTTTTGCAAAGCTGCAGCTGGAGAAGAGTAACCTCTCCGGGAGATGTTGCATTCTATGCTACTTTTCTCCTGCGTTAACTTAGTAACAGCTGGTAAAAACCTTGAGCAAGGACTTCTTTTAATCGCCCTGAGCCCTGGATTGCTCCAGCCACATGAATGAGCTGGCAAGGAATCCGATAAGCAAGCGGTGATTTCTAACAGGTGGAAAGCCAATTGTACCGACAGAGGAGACAATCAGTAGCTCAGGGTTGAAATGGGGGGTGGGATAGGGGTCCTTGGTGTTCTTTGAGCTTGGTTGTTTTGTGCACTGGGGTTGATGATGTTACCTAATTTGAATAGGTAACAACCAAGCTCCGAAAGTATCAGGCAACTGTGTCTTACTGTGATACACGCCCCTCCATTATTTTTTCTGTTCTCACCAGAGCCCTCAAGACCAGAACATCAAAACTGTTTCTGTATCAGTGATGGATTGCCCCTGGTTCGGACCGGTTCGCAAGAACCGGTAGTAAAACCGGCGGGAGGCTCTGCCCACTGACCCAGACGTCATCATAGGTAATCTGCGCATGCACAGAACCTTCCCAAAGGTGCTTTTTCAAGATGTAATTGGTATTTTTTTTCTTTGAAGACCTTTCGCTTCTCATCAGAGCTGAAGAAGCTTCTTGGATGAGAAGGGAAATGTCTTCAAAGAAAAAAAAACACCAGAAAGTCCAGCTGCCTCTTGAAAAAGCACCGTTGGGACAACCGTGACCTGAATGACTGAGAATCTCCACAGACACTCCAAAAGAATATGAAATCATTTTCAGCATTGTGAGAAATCCTTTCCCTTCTCACCTTGTGAAGTGTTGCCTCTTTTATGGTCGATCTTGCAGAATTGCAATTTTTGCCAAATCAGGTTTTCTGGACCAGAAAAATTGCCAACTATGAATGTTTTTAACTAGAAAATCAGGATAGAAAGACTTAGAATAAAACAACGCCGATGCCCCTTGGAGACCTGGAGAAATCCATTCCTCCCTCCACTGTAGTCTGCTGCTAATTTGAATCGAAACTTTTAAAAAGTACTAGTGCCCTGCCTGGATACTTAAAACAATTCTTTAATTTATAGGATACTAACAAGAGTAAATAGCTGGATGGTTGTAGAAAAAGATTGATAAAGGAAATACCACAGATTGACCGAATGGCTTCAGATGCTGGGGGGAAAAATAATAAGAGAGAGAGGGACATTTTGAAGAAGATGGTTGCTGGGACATCCATGATTGATTGATATGCCAGCAAGTTGCTCTCGACTCCTAGAAATTGCATAAGTATATTTTTTCTCCGTGACAATCTGGTTCTTCAGCTCTTACAATGGTGTACTCGTTGTGCTATTATAACTGAGTACATTCACCAGAATGTACTTTATTTCCCCCCCCCACTTTTCATTTCTTTTTCCCAGCATTACAGCCTCTACAAAAAGGAAGGACTTCAGTTGTGACATTGCTGCCTTGCAGTTTTTGACCTAAAAAAAGAGAATATCTGTAGCTCAGGGTTGAACTGTGGAGTCTTTGGTGCTCTCTGAACTTCATTATTTTCTTGCAGACATTTCGTTACCCAGTTAGGTAACAGCTTCAGTTTCATTACCCAAACCAGGTAATGAAGCAATGCCAACACTGAAGATGTTACCTAATTGGGTAATAAAACGTCTGCCAGGAAATAACCAAGCTCAAAGAGCATCAAGGGCTCCACAGATTTTGACCCCTTCTACGGATGTCCCTGGATGGTTGGGTAAAACAGAGCATATGAAAAACTATATCTAAGCCAGGGGTCAGCAACCTGTGGCTCTGGAGCCGCATGTGGCTCTTTCATCCCCCTGCTGCGGCTCCCTGTCGCCAGTTGGCTCCACAATTGAGAGGGCTTTCAGTTAGGATAGGTAGAGGAAAAAGGACACCGCACTAGGACGAGACTCTATGGTGGGGGAACAGGACTTCCGGTCGGCAAAAGGAAAAAGGACGCCACAGTAGGAGGAGACTCTATGGTGGGGGAACTGAACTTCAGAACTGAACAGGGGGCTTCCGGTTAGGACCATTGTGGCTCTTTGAGTGTTTAAGGTTAACCCCTGATCTAAGCTAATATATTTCACAGAAATAGGCGTTCCCATTCCGGTTTGATACAAAAGCGTTTTCGTCATCTTATCTATGTTGCCGTTGAAAGAAGCAAACAAACAAGCAATGACAAGAAATGAGCTTCAAAATGAGATTTTCATTTTAAAAAGCCATGCACTGATGACCATATATTTCATCAGTTCCCTTTGATTTCAGAGTGGAATAAGGTTGCCTTGAGTGAATTCCTAATGTGGATCAAAATTGACTTTTGTTGGTCAATGCTTGCGTGTAGTATTTTCGTGCAACGTGCCGAATATCATGGTGCTTGAAATTCATTTTTTTTTTTGCAAAAACCACACTCCTGTGTTTTAAAGAAAGCAGAGAGAAATAGGAGCTTTGAAATCAAGCATACCTAATTGTCCATTATAAACGTCCCAGCTTCATTTGGGCTATGAAAACTTTATTAAAACTATTAAAATTCTAATCTGAAAGGATATGGCTCACTGTCCAGAATGTTAGCATCACTGATATTATTAGAAGCAGAACATGCCACAAAATGCTGCAGGATGAAGTCCTTGCCTTCAGCTATGCCTCCATCCAAAGTATTCCATCATATTCTTCCATTTGCAAGTTTTCAGAGTAGATCCAACTTGTCTCCGCTATAAAGACTTTTTTGACTTCGCACCTTGGAGATCATCCAAACTTGCTGATATACAGTACATTATATTTGGGGCAGTATTATGGAGCCATTTGGATCAAGTACTATAAGGATGAAATAATGAGTAACATACAAAAAGCAGAGCCCACTATAATACAGTTAGTCCTTGCTTTGCAACCATTATCCTTAATTCAAATAAGGATAGTCCTTAACTTGCAACCATTTGTTTAGCGACCAATCAAAGACCATGGCACTGAAAAAAGTGACTTATGACCATTTTCAAACTTATGACCATTGTGGCATCCCCATGGTCACTTGATCAAAATTTGGATTTTTGTATTAGGGCATAATTATAGATTGGTGGCCTTATTTGCAACTTCAATCACGGTACCAAAAAGACAAAGATGAATATGGAATTGAGATGGGGTCGCAACAATTGGACAAGTTATTGATTGGCCCAGATGAAAAATTGATAACAAAAATTTATAACTACTTATTAGAATTTGATAGAGCTGAAGATAAGAGTGAAGGGAGTTATGATAGCGTGGGCAAAAAATGTTGGGCATAGTATTGAATTGGAGGATTGGGAGAAAATTTGGAATAGAAATTATAAGATAACTAAATCGGCAAAATACAAAGGGAACCTATATAAAATGTTCTATCGCTGGCACTTGGCACCTTCTAGGCTGGCGAAGATATATCCAAATTTAAGCCCGAACTGTTGGAAATGTGGTCGAAAACAAGGCACCTTTTATCATACATGGTGGTTGTGCCCTGAAACGAAGAAGTACTGGGCGAAAATACATAGATGGTTACAGGAACAAACAGGACATCAGACAGAATATACCCCGGAACTATTTCTCCTAGGGATAGCTAAAAGGAAATACGATAAAAGAATAATATATTTCATTTTACATGTAATAACCACAGCAAGGTTAGCTTTCGCGCAATGTTGGAGAAATACAAACATACCTTCCGAAGGTTTAGTAATTAAAAAAGTATTTGACTGTGCTGAAATGGATAAATTAACAATTGAACTGAAAGGACAAATAGATTCGCAAAATGGGAGAAGTGGTATAATTGGATTGAGAATAGAAAAAAAGAAAAATAGACAAAATAGAAGTAGAATCAAAATGTATAGTAAAAACGTATAGAGTGTATTTGAATTGGAATGTTATGGTATGTAAATGATCGCAGTTTTGCATGAGATGAGTAAGATTTGTTTATCTGTAAAAACGCAATAAAAATATTAATTAAATTTTTTTAGACTTTTGGCATGTATTTATGATGGTTGCAGTGTCTCTGGATCATGTGGCCACTTTTGCGACTTTCTGACAAGTAAAGTCAATGGAGAAGCCAGATGCACTTAACAACCAGGTTACTATCTTAACTATTGCAGTGATTCTCTTAACAACTTCAAACAGAGTAAAGCTGGAAGGGACCTTGGAGGTCTTCTAGTCCAACCCTCTGTCCAAGCACGAGACCTTATATCATTTCAGACAAGTAACTGTCCAGTCTCTTCTTAAAAACCTCCAGTAATGAAGCACCTACAACTTCTGGAGGCAATCTGTTCCACTGATTAATTGTCCTCACTGTTAGGAAGTTTCTCCTTAGTTCCAGGCTGCTTCTTTCCTTAACTAGTTTCCATCCATTGTTTCTTGTCCTCCCTACAGGTGCTTTGGTAAATAAGGTGACCCCACCTCCTTGTGGTAACCTCTCAAACACTGGGATACTGCTATCATGTCACCTCAGTCCTTTTTGTCTAGACTAGCCAAACCCAAATCCTTCAACAGTTCTTCATATGTTTTAGTCTATGGCAAAATAGGGATGCGGTAGCTCAGTGGCTAAGACGCTGAGCTTGTCGATCGAAAGGTCGGCAGTTCAGCGGTTCGAATTCCTAGCGCCGCGTAACGGGGTGAGCTCCCATTTCTTGTCCCAGCTTCTGCCAACCTAGCAGTTCGAAAGCACGTAAAAAATGCAAGTAGAAAAATAGGGACCACCTTAGGTGGGAAGGTAACAGTGTTCCATGCGCCTTTGGCGTTTAGTCATGCCGGCCACATGACCATGGAGATGTCTTCGGACAGCGCTGGCTCTTTGGCTTTGAAACGGAGATGAGCACCGTCCCCTAGAGTCGGGAATGACTAGCACATATGTGTGAGAGGAACCTTTTACCTTTACCTGTGGCAAGAAAAAAAATCATAAAATGGAGCAAAACACACTTGTCTTGCTTAGCAACAGAAATTTTGGACTCATGTAAGTTGAGGACTACCTGTACAACAGCACTGAAACAAGTAACACTTATAACCCTTGCAGCCTTCCACAGTAACATCATTGAAGATTAGGTTGGGTTGTCTTGAATTGTGAACAGGAAGCTTCTTCAACTGAGAATGACAGGGAAAGAAGAGACGCAACCAAGTCACCCCTTTCTATAAACTCTGCAGAAAATTCCAAATTGGTGCATCTCGGGGGGGGGGGGGGGAGAGAATACGGACAAGCAAGAAAAAAACAACTTGGGAGCACGGCTGGTTCCTCCCGATCCTTTTTCCTCTTGCATGTAAATGATTAATGGGAGATATTGTGGAAGCAGATGTGGTTGCCACAGTAACCAAGGGGAGTTGTGAAAAAAAAAGGCATGCACAGAATACTAAGCCCAGCTTGCTCCTTTGCAATGCAGTAATCTTAGCCATCCTGAGATCCTGGCTATCAACACCCAGCTGTCCTCACCCAAACGAGCACATTTAAGCATGTACATAGATCAAAGGCGGCCTACTAGCACCTTTTCCAACTAACAGGTTTTGTTCGAAGACTTTCCTGAGCTGCAGCTGACTTCATCAAATGCATAGAGCAGGGACGTCAAACTGGATTTCTTCAAGGGCCAGACAGCATTGTGGTTCTCCTCCATGGGCCGGGCTGGGGTGGTGGGGAGACGGGACGAACGCCTCCAGGAGTGAAATCCACTTACCCTTGCTACCGTTTTGCAAATGGGAACGCACACATGCTCGCTTTGCTCATGCACGACACCTCTGCGCATGTGCAGGACCTTTTGCACATGCGCAGAGTGTAAAAAATGGGACGTGATGACATTTGGGCGGGTGGGCAGAGCGTCCCGCCGCCAGCGCTACCGGTTCGCCCGAGCCGGATAGAACTGGTTGCATTTCCCCACTGGACACCTTCTGCAGCACTTTGCCAGCCAAAGCGTCCCCCCCCCACACCCCGTTTTCAGCCTGGACAACCTCCTGCAGCACTCTGCTGGCCAAAACAGGATGCAGTGGTGCCACGTGTGGCCCCCTGCATCTCGTTTTTGGCCTGGATGGCCTCCTGCAGCACTTTGCTGGCCAAAACAGGGTGCGGGGGGCTGGCATCCCAATTTGGCCAGCAGAGTGCTGCAGGAGGCCCTCCAGGCCAAAAATGGGGCTCCCCGGTGCCCAGGGATGGTTCTACTTACCTTTACTACCCGTTCGCAACTGGATTGCATTTGCTTGCTCACTTGATCGCCTATGATGACATCTGGGGCGGTGGGCGGAGCCTCCTGCCGGTTTTATTGCCGGCTCTTGCGAACCGGTCTGAACCGGGGGCAACCCACCACTGCCCATGCCCCATTTTGTCTGCCAGAGGCACTGCGGCCTGGTCCTTTGCTATTTCCAGGCCAGCCCCGCAAGCCAGATTTAAGCACCCCATGGGCCAGATCTGGCCCGCAACGGGCCTTGAGTTTAACAGCCCTGGCATAGAGGCTGGACTGGTGCAGGAATGGAATTGGGGTGAGGTGTGGGGGGAAGGAGGCTGGTTTTGCAGAAGCAGGTTACAAGGGAGCGCATTACAAGAACTTTGTATATATGTCTGTGCCTTTGAGTCAGTGTTGACACCCGGTGGGTGCCTGGACTAGTTCTTGCAGTTTTCTTGGCAAGATTTCAGAAGTGGTTTGTCACGATACAAAAAAGGATGCTGAGACGCCTAGAAAGTATGTAGGGAAGAGCAACAAAGACGACACAAGTTCTGGAGGCTACATTGTGTGATGAACGGTTGAGGGAGTTAGGTATGTCTGGTCTATCGAAGAGAAGGATCGCAGGGGACATGACAGCTGTCTTCCAGTACTTGAGGGGCTCTCACAGAGAAGAGGGGATAGACTTATTCTACAAAGCTCCAGAGGGCAGGACAAGAAGTAATGGGTGGAAGCTTGTTAAAGAGAGATCCAACCTAGAAGTAAAGAGATTTTTTTTCTGACAGCGAAAACAATTAATCAATGGAATAGCTAGCCTCTCGGAGTTGTGGATGTTCCCCCACTTGAGGTTTTCAAAAATAAACTGGACAATTCATGGGTGGATTTCAAAAATTTTAGCAAGGGGTTCTCTGCCCCGTTGCTGGGTGGGCGTGGCCATGGTGGGCATGGCCTAGTCAGCCTTCTGCACCATGTGTGTGTGTGTGTGTGTGTGTGTGTGTGCCCTCCCTGGGCTCCGGAGGCATTCTTTGATCCTCCGGGAGGGCGAAAACAACCTCCCCAGGCTCCGGAGGCCCTCTAGAGGCCAGAAATGGACCCGTTTCTGGCCTTCCCGAACTTCCGGTAGGCCCATTTTTCACCCTCCTTGAGCCTCTGTGCATGCCCTGCACTTGCCTGCATCCAAAATGGGCCGTGTGGGGACTCCTGGGAGGGGCGGGGCAGGGCGGGCGGGGCCAGCCAGGAGTGGGATTTGGGGGTTCTCCAGATTCTTAGCTAGAACCCCTGTGAACCCCAGCAGCCCACCCCTCAGAAAACTATTTGATTGGGATGGTGTACGGTCTCCTGCCTTGAGCTGGTGGTTGGAGTAGAAGACCTCTGAGGTCCATTCCAGCCCTATCATTCTGTCTTCTATTGCCTCCTTCTTTGGGTTGAGAGAGAGGGACTGGCCCAAGATCACTTAGTTGGCTTTCCCCAAAGAGGAACTAAAAGCCACCATCTCCCAGTTTCTATCCTGCTGCCTCAACCACTACAGGTAGTCCTTGACTTACAACAGTTCATTTAATGACCATTGAGAGTTTCAACGGCACTGAAAAAACTGACGTATGACCGTTTTTCACAGTTGTGACCTTTCCAGCATCCCCATGGTCATCCCATGATCAAAATTCAGATGCTTGGCCACTGACTCATATTTATGACGGTTACAGTGCTCTGGGTCATGTGATCCCCTTTTGGGACCTTCTGACAAGGAAAGTCAACGGGGAAAGCCAGATTCACTGAACAACCTGGTTACTAACTTATCAACTGCCATGATTCACTTCAACAACTGAGGCAAGAAAGGTCATAAAATAGGGCAAGATTCACTTAACAAATGTCTCACTGAGCAACAGAAATTTTGGGCTCAGATGTGGTCGTACGTCGAGGACTATGTTCACACCAAACTAACCTTATATCTTCAAGCCAGCGTTTATTCCTGGCAACGGACTGGACTAGTCGCTGCAGCTCTCTTGGCAAGATTTCAGGAGTGGCTTGCCATTTCCTGCTTCTTTCTCTGGCTGAGCCTGAGAGACTGGCTCAAGGTCACCGAACTGGCTTCATGCGTTAGGCTGGACTAGAACTCCACGACTCCCTGGCGCCCTAACCACACCACCAAACTGGCTCTACAAGTACCTTATCAGATAATAATTGTAAGATCTTAAAAACCCTATTGAGTTTGTTGAGAACTTTGAGGACTGCCTGAAACCTTTTGATGGGTTTCACGTTCTACAATCTATTGCTCAATAGTGCTGTTAATGTCTTCCTTTTCCAAACTGGTCTCTTTGAGGTGTGCAACAGAGGCAGCGGTGAAATGCTACAAGTTTGGGCCGGTTTGCCTGAACCGGTAGTAAAAAAATTGCTTTAAAAAGTAAAAAAAAAAAATTCTGACAACGATCAGCTGTGTTGCATGATTGTTGGAACTTTTTTTTTTTTACTTTTTAAAGCATCTTTTTTACTACCTATTCGCCTGAACCGGTAGTAGAAAAATGCTAACAAAAGTAAAAAAAAAAAAAAAAAGTTCTGACGATCAGCTGTGCGACAATCAACTGTGCCAGGCATTTTTTTTACTACCGATCAGCTGTGAGACAATCAGCTGTGCCTGATTGTCTGTGAGGTTCCTGCTTGTTGCAGGGGCCATTTTGTATGAAGTCCAGCTGCTTTTGCATTGTGTGTGGGTCAGTTGTGTAGCTTTTGTGTTATTTTTGTGTAAAGTGTGACAGTTTGTTTTTGAGCCATGCCCATCCAGTCATATGACCACCAAGCCACGCCATCTGGTCAGATGACAACTAAGCCAAGCCCAACAAGCCACCCCCACAGAACCAGTAGGGAAAAATTTTGAATTTCACCGCTGAACAGAGGGGTGAAATGCTGTGATATGACTGTGAATGAAATGCTCTGATATTACTTTGTCCTAGTTCTGAGTCCTGATGTCAACTTTGGTTACATCAGGTTACTGGTAGTCTTTGGTAGTCCTTGGTTAATGATCACTCGTTCAGTGACTTTTCAGAATCATGAAGGTGCTGAATGAGGAGACTTATGGCTGGCCCTCAGAGTAGTGGCTGAGGAAATTTGAGCGCTGAAGCCCACACATTGCCAAGATTGCCAAGATTGGGAAACACAGCACTTGTGAATCAGAATCCATTGTGAGTAAAAATGACATCATGGCTTCCAGGAATCTCCAAAGATCTGACTTAAATTATTCATTGGATTGATTGAGTTCAGGTGAATCGATTCAATTCGGTCAAAAACTGTGTTATTTCAGTTTCAAAGTTTATTGGATTTGAAGAATCAGGTTCCTTCTGGATTGCCAAATCAAATGGTTGAAGTGACTTGATAAAAAAAAGGTGTGTTTAAGTGTACGAACATTGAATTTTCAAATCTATTTAGGGCCATTGGCCTGGAATACTGAATCCATTTAACAATTTATTCAAAGTGGCTATTTGTGACCTTATACAAACCTTATTCGTATGAGGCTTTTAGTGAATTCACTGGATAATTAGTTTAATAAATTTAATTTGGTGGACTTAATTAATAATAATTTTAAGAGTGGTGCAGTGGCCTAGAGGTGGAGCTCTTGCCTCACAATCAGGAGGCTGTGAGTTCGATCTTAGGTAGAGGCAGATATTTCTCTCTCTGGGCACAATGAGAATATATCTGCTGAACAAAACTCCGCATTGGCGACCGGAAAAGCATCCGGCCAGTAAACACTCTGCTAGCTCCATTCAGTTGCCCAGACTCCACCCTGCAAGAGATTTTGGGGTTGTTAAAAGAAGAATATGATGATGAATTAATAATTATTTTAATTTAGTGGATTTTTGCATTTCGCCTTCTAGAAAAACCATATATAAAGAGCATCCAAATAACAATAGCAATTAGACTTATATACTGCTTCATAGTGCTTTACAACACTCTCTAAGCAGATTTCCACTTTGTTACCATGTTTCCCCAAAAATAAGACAGGGTCTTATATTATTTTTTTTGCTCCAAAAGTTGCATTAGGGCTTATTTTCTGGTTAGGTCTTATTTTGGGGGAAATACGGTACTAATTGCATCTGTCTGGCTGATGATCTTAACTGGGGCTTATTTTTTGGGTAGGGCTTATATTACGAGCATCCTGAAAAATCATGCTAGGGCTTATTTTCCAGTTGGGTCTTATTTTCGGGGAAACAGGGTAGTGAAGCTACTGGAAAAAGAGTTCCCCAAATAACTTGACTGGCTTGAACTGTAAAGGAAACAGACCTAGTTCCCAAGCTGAGTCTTGGCCCTCTGCCCTCTGTTTCTTCCTAATGAATCCGGCTTGCAGCTCTGTAGCTCAGGGAACCAACCTCTTATATCTTGCCTTTAGATCGACTCCTTGCTCAAGACGGCTTTAATGGAAACCTCTGTCCGTGATAGTGGCATGGCTTTAGTGCTAGATAACAACTGGCCTTCATGGAAACACTGACAGGCAGAGCAGGGTGCCAAGAAACAGCTCACATTGTCAGCAATGTCCTCGCCTCCCTCACCCCCCCATTGTTAAAATCAGGCAAACGTTCACCCCACCCAGCAGAGCCTTCCTGATTTTGATAATGGAGGAGATCTGGCAAATTTTATGCTGATCTGTAGTTGCCCCTGGGATGCCATCGTCATTCTCCTTCAACGTAAATCATGTCTTCTGCACTTCCTCACATTGCTAGTGGTTTCCTATTATTTCATTTCTGGTTTTTGGTAGGACCTCCGGCTGAAATGCCCTCTTGAACCTGACCATTTTCCTTTCCCTGGGAACTTCTCGGACTTTCTGAAACCACAATAACAACACAAATGTTATTTGGAAGAGTGTGGAAGTCCCGTTCCCACATGTGTGGAATGTTAGGTGTCCTCAGATTCAAGGAACACAACTTTCCAAGGATTTAGTTGTACTTCCTTATTCTCTTGAGCCCTATTTTGAAGGTTTTCTATTAATGGTCCTGGTTTCAGAGGATTTGCAAATGCCACGGTGGCCTGCATTTTATCCTATCTTCTATAGCTATCTTCAAAAGCAGATTTATGCAGCACGTTGTGCATGAAATATATTTCAGCTCACTGTTTTAGTGCTGGTGCTTCCTCCTTCTCCTCCCTTAAACAGATAAAAAGATTAACAGAGTTGGAAGGGACCTTGTAGGTCATCTAGTCCAACCCCCCACCCTGGCCTTCAGGTTCTTTGGAAAATAGCTTGAACCCCCTCCTCTCTGTGGCAGCCCCTGAAATATTGGAACACTGCTATCATGTCTCCCCTGGTACTTCTCTTCACTAGACTAGCCATGCCCAGTTCCTGTAACCGTTCTTCATATGTTTTAGTCTCCTTCCTTCTCCTCCTCGCTTCCTTCTCCTTCTCCTTCTCCTTCTCCTTCTCCTTCTCCTTCTCCTTTTCCCTATGCAATGAGATCTCCTTACTCAATTAATGTGTCATCTCCCGATTTTCCCATCAACTGGAAAGAGCTCTGAAACTCGCCAGCAGAGATGAGATGCTCAGTGTGCTAATGAAGGCCAGGTGGGGTGGAGGTGTTACACTGACAGAGGAATGATTGACATTTCTCTGTCAGTAGACTGTTTTACTCAGCTGCATGAGTGTCTTTTATATAGACAAGTGCCTGCCTGCCTACTGTACTCAGAGAAACCTCAGGGTTATCACTCTGTCTAAATTTTCCTTCTTATTTACTGTATTGATGTTTCTGAACTTCATTTGCCACGAACTGTAAATATGCTTCTAGTAAGGATCAAGGTTTCTCATGGACAAACCCAGGTTAAATGCTTCTGTCTCTGGTTATGCAGCAATATATTTTTGCTCCCCTTCCCTCCAAAGTCTCTACTTATTTTTTTAAAAAAGAAACTCTTTAGAGAGCTAAAAAGAGGAACGAAGAAATCGAAAAGATAAAAAGAATGGCCCTGAGGAATATAATTATAGATTACTGGCCTTCATTTGTTTGGATAATTACCTCAAAGATGGAATAGCAACATCCTATTTTATGTAAATAGTCCTTGATTTACAACAGTTCGTTTAGTGACTGTTTGAAGTTACATTGGCACTGAAAAAAGTGACTTATGATTGTTTTTCACCCATGACTGTTGCAGCATCCCCCTGATCAAAATTCAGAGACTTGGCAACTAACTCATATTTATGACGGTTGCAATGTCCTGGGATGGGGGTGGGGGTGTCACGTAATCAACTTTGGCAACCTTCTGACAAGTAAAGTCAATGGGGAAACCAGATTCAACTGTGTTACTAACTGAACAACTGCAGTGTTCACTTAACAACTGTGACAAGAAGAGTTGTCAGATGGGGCAAAACTCAACGCTAAGCAAGAGAAATGTGGGGTTCAGTTGTGATCGTAAGTCGAGGACTACCTGTAATTCAGTGGTGAAATGTAAAATCTGTTACTACCGGTTCTGTGGGCGTGGCTTGGTGGGGAGGGAGTAATGTGACTGAGTGGGCGTGGCCAACTTTTTTTAAAAAAAAAACTTTTAAAAGCATTTTTTCTACAACCTCTTTGGCTGAAGAGGTTGTAAAAAAAATGCTTTTAAAAGCCTCTGACGATCAGGCAACTCAGGCTATTAAACCTGTTGAAGGTCCATAGGGGCTCAGTGGCTCAGTCTTTTCGTGGGAGTTGAGGACAACGGCTTGGTGTGTGGCGCCAAGTGTGACCACAAGGAAGAAGTCCAAATTCGCCTGCTGACCGATTCTCTTTTAAAAACCTTCAAGCCCCAGGTTTTCCCTACCGCCTACACGCTCAGCTTCATCCCAGTTATCAAAGCGGAAGATACGGGCATCTTTCTCAAAGTCATCCGGCTGAGCGTCCATCCTCCCAAGCCGCATGCAGAACCCCTCCTGTATGAAACAGATCAGGGGGAGGTGTACCTGAGGCGAGATGGCAGCATCCAAGGACCCCTCTCTGGAAGCGCTATCCAAGAGTGGTGCCGGCAGGTAACGTTCAGATTTTGCACATCTTGTATAAAGTGCTTGGGGACGTACAAACCAAATTCTAGCTGTCACACAAAGAAGTAAGTTTGAAAGTGCCATCCGATAAGCAATAGCAATAGCACTTAGACTTATATACCGCTTTACAGTGCTTTACAGGACATGGTGGCTCAGTGGCTAAGACGCTGAGCTTGTCAATTGAAAGGTTGGCAGTTCAGCGGTTCGAATCCCTAGTGCCACCTAGCGGGGTGAGCTCCCATTACTTGTCCCAGCTTCTGCCAACCTAGCAGTTTGAGAGCACGTAAAAAATGCAAGTAGAAAAATAGGGACCACCTTTGGTGGGACGGTAACAGTGTTCCGTGTGCCTTTGGCATTAAGTCATGCTGGCCACATGACCACGGAGACGTCTTCGGACAGCGCTGGCTCTTTGGCTTTGAAACAGAGATGAGCACCGCCTCCTAGAGTCGGGAACGACTAGCTCATATGTGCAAGCGGAACCTTTACCTTTACCTATTAAACCTGTGTATTAGTTGTGGCCAAAGTGGGCATCTTATAAAATAATAAATAAATCTTGACCCAGTCAATTGTTAGTTAGGCAATGAATATAGTGCATTCCAGAGAGGGTGGGAAAAAACTCTGAGGGGAAACATCCTTTTTCATTTGCCCAGCCCCTCCGTGGTGAAAAAGATCAGCCCGGAGGTGGTGGGAAAGTATTTCCCTGCCTGAGTCTTTGGCCAGAGTCCCTCCTCGAAGGTATGCAAGATGAACAAATGTTCTGACCTCTAGTAAGGCAAATTCCTATATATACCCCGTGCTTATTTCCTTCTCCATTCAGACTTTGTAGCCCAAATTTCCTCTTATTCTATGACGAAAGTTTTCCTGTTCAAGCGTTCGGTTTTTCCTGTATTGGAGCATGGGGGAAAAAAAACTGAAATAAAAAAGCTGGGATTTCTAATCTGAGATTGCAGGGTTTTGACTGAACCCAGCAGGGTGTCTCTGAAAGGACCCTGTGGCCCCCAAAGACAACCAGATGGGCTCATGTTGACACACTAACTCTGCATAACCTCCAGTGTTTGGATGACTGAGCAGGAATGAATGACTGTTTACACTACACAACCATCCATTTTTAGCTGAATGAACCCAATTGCCTGGGTTCATGAACAGTTGAAGCGCTGAACTAGTCCACTTTTCCCAGCCTAATACCTTGCATACAGGTAGTAGTCCTTGACTTACAACCATTTGTTTAAGAGTCCATTGGAAGTTACAATGGCACTGAAAAGTTTTGGTCTTCGCCCTTACAACCATTGCAACATGTCTACGTGTTAAGGATATTCTTGGCTCATAACCGATGTTGTGGGTTATTGAGCAGAGTACCCTTTGAGTAAATGCATGGAAAGCGACTGGGAGTGGTTGTGAATAATCACAGTTAACATACAAACACACTGAGTTGTTGTAGTCTTTTACTTTTAGGAAAAAGTAAAGCAAAGTCCAAAAACAATCCAAGTTAAGACGAGAGTTAAAAGATCAATCCAGGGATATTTCAAGTACAAAGTCTTCTTACCAGTTGTAGTCATACACAATAAAACAGTTCTTCTTGAGTTTCAAAACAGGAACAAGTTCAATATAAAACATTCAATGAATAGTAGAAAGCAACATGTAGCTATGATCAAACAATGATGATGCAGAGAGATCAGGTAGAGAGTTACAGCAAATAAGCAGGTAAAATGGTGTAGTATCCACACAAGCCATGATCTTGACTTCCCTTAAGTACCTTGGCTACAGACCTTAGCCAATCAGGATACAGGATGATGCAATACAGTCTTATAGTGCTTAACGCACTATAAGCCACCCTGAGTCTCCGGAGAAGGGTGGCATATAAATCAAATTTTAAAAAATATAAAGAAATAAAGCAATATAATATCTTTCTGACCGCAAACATACATTGTTGGTTTATATATTGTCTGACCAACAAGTTAGACAAATAACCATTTCCTAACACTACGGTCACATGATCTCCCTTACTTGGCAACCAACATGGATTTTCAATGGTTGCAGCATCCATGATCACTGTTTAGGAGTTTCCCAGCTGACTTCAGACCAGCAGACTGACTCAAGCTGGATTTACTTAATGACCATACGATTCACTTAAGAACTGCGCCGATTTGCTTAACACACTCCCTTGGCGAAAAGATTGCAAAAACAGGTGTGACTCACAGCAATGGAAAGTCTGGTCCCAACTGCGGTTGTAACCCGAGGACCAACTGTACTATACTGCAGGAAATTTGAGAAGGGGAATTAAAAATGGTAGGGCTGAAAAATGGGCAAATACCTAGACAGAAGGACACTGAGATAAGGGGCATAATCAGGGGTGGGCTTAAAAATTTTTAGCAAGGGGTTCTCTGCCTGGTTGCTGGGTGGGCGTGGCCATGGTGGGCATGGCCTAGTCGGTCTCGGTGCACCATGGTGGAGGGGGCATTTTTGCCCTCCCCAGGCTCCAGAGGCTTTCCTCGAGCCTCCAGGATGGCAAAAACAACCTCCCCAGGCTTCGGAGGCCCTCTGGAGGCTGGAAACAGGCCCGTTTCCGGCCTTCCTGAATTTATGGTAGGCCCATTTTTCGCCCTCCCCAAGCCTCCATGCACACCCTGCACTTACCTGCATCCAAAACGGGCTGCATGGGGACTCCTGGGAGGGGCAGGGTGAGTGGGGCCAGCCAGAAGTGGGATTTGGGGGTTCTCTGAACTGCACAGGATCTTAGCTAGAGGTTCTCCCGAATCCCTGCAAATCCCCAGCAGCCCACCCCTGGTCATAATCCTAGCAAAATCTAGTTCTCACTACGGTCTTCGTTGAAGCTCGATCTGGACATTTTGAGGAAGGGCAACTGACTTCATCTGTGATTATGGTTTTGAGTGTCATGGGTATCATTCAACCCTTCGAGGTAGGTCAGGCCAGAAACAGACACCGGAACTTCTGGAACAGGGCTGTGTTGCTGTAAGGTACAATACCAGTAATCTTCAATTGACAGCCATAATTTTGCCCTAGTTAATGACCTTTCTTGCTATAGGTGTAACAGCGGTTGGCTGAAATGGCAAAACTGACTACTCTGCTCAAAGGAAAGAACATAAGTACTTTTGTTTCCACATGGAAACCATTTCTGAACTTTGTGCTTGATGTGGAAAAGAATGAAACTTTGATTCTGGGTTTTACAGATTAGACTGATAGACTTTTGTAGGAATGACAGTTCATACCAGTGGTGGGTTGCTCCCAGTTCGCACTGGTTTTATAGAACTGGTAGTAAAACCGATGGGAGGCTCCGCCAACTGACCCTGACATCATCAGAACGCTCTCTCTCGCACGCGGCCTCGTTGCGAACCGGTAGTAAAAGTAAGTAGAACCCATCCCTGGTTTATACTATTATGGTAAAACAAAAAGTTGTGATTTGTTGTTATTCTACTGTAACAGAGAGAGTCGGAAGTCAATGTTTTCTTTTTCTTTTTCTTTCCCTACCCTTCCTCACTTTTCTTTGCTCCTTCCCCTTCCCTCTCCCTGTCCTCTTATTTGCTTTTTTGTATTTTGTATTTTATAATACTTTATAACCTAATAAAAAATGTAAAAGTAACAGCGGTTTGCAGGGTCCCGGGGTCATAGGATCCCCTTTTATGCACAGCAAAGTCCATGGGAAAACCAGATTCATGAAATAACTGTGTTACTAACTTAACAATGGCAGTGATTCACTGAACAACTGTGGCAAGAATGGTCGTAAAATCGGGCAAATCTCACTTAAGACATGTCTCAGCGACAGAAACTTTGGGCTCAATTGAGTTGGTAAGTAGAGAACTACCTGTATTTTTCTCTCTCGCTCTCTCGCTCTTCTCTCTCTTACCAATCTGTATCTTTCTATTATCTATTTTCTATCGAACGGTGAAATCCAGCTGGATTTATCTGGCTCGCGCGAACCGGTAGTGCCGGCGGCGAGAGGCTCTGCCCACCTGCCGGGACATCATTAATACCCCTTTTTTGACCCTCTGCACATGCGCAGAAGAGTCGCGCGCACTCACATTCCCAAACCGGTAGCGAAGGTAAGTGCATTTCACCGCTGTTTCTATCTATACATACAAACACAAATAGACACAAATGTGTGTGTGACTGTGATGCACAATGTTGAAAACACAGAAAGATAACGAAATAACAAAAATCATTGAAAAAGGCATGAAGAACAATAAAAAGTAATATATAAATCTACCATCCTCTAAGATAAAAAAGCATTGCCTTTGTTTTATTTTTTTGCAAAAGAATTAACAGAGTTGCATTCTCTCTTTAAACCATATATAATTATGATATGTTAATTTGAGAACAAATGCATATTGGTGTAATTTGATTCCCCTGTTCATTTATTATTTTTTTACCAGTTACACTTTCTTTCTGCTCGTGTTTGGCTTGTAAATAGCACCACTAATGGTGTAAGAAATCACTTCTCTATGTATCACTGGCACATTATTGATACTGCTTAGTTTAAATAAACTAAGGCAAGCCTCTCTATTGGTTGAAAAATAAATTTCTTTGATAAATGTTAAAACGATATTCCCTCTGGTAGGAAAAGTTTGACTGTGTTCATGATTAACCAGGTCAGTGACAAGCGATATTTATATATTATGCGAAGCTTGATTGATTGGTTAGGAGTCTTGTGTTTTAAAGTAATTTAATGCGTTAGGCGAATCCAGACAATTTAGTTCTCTGAATGATGTATACATAAAAAAATGGGTTTAAACAGTCAAGTTAATCAGATAAGTATTTGTTGTTGCTTGCATTATGGTTTGTCGGCTCTCTTTTTCCGATTCTTGTTTTTAAAAGCCTTCAGGATGCAGGATGCAATTTCACACCCTTTAGTGGGAATCCATTCTACTGAACTGAGGGAGATTTGCTCGTGAGAACATCTGTATAAGATTATACTACAATAAAGACAGACAAGCAATCCATTTCATTGCTTTCTATTTCATGTAGAGGAGGTGGCGGAGGAAGAGGAGGAGGAGGAGGAGGAGATGGAGGATGATGAGGAGGAGGAGGAGAAGAAAAAAAAGAATAGGAGGAGGGGTAGGAGAAGCAGGAGGAGGAGGAGGAGGAAAAAGAAGAGGAGGGGGAGGGGGAGGAGGGGGATGGGGAGGAGCAAAGGGAGGAGGAGGAGGGGGAGTGGGAGGAGGAGAAGAAGAAGAAGAAAAAGAAGAAACAGAAGAAAAAGAAGAGTAAGTAGAAGAGTATGTAGAAGAATAAGTAGAAGAGTAAGAAGAAGAAGAAGAAGAAAAGGAGGAGAAGGAGGAAGAAGAGGAAGAGGAGGAGGAGGAAGAATAAGAGGAGGAGGAAGAGGAGGAAGAAGAGGAGGAAGTAGAAGAGGAAGAGGAGGAAGAGGAGGAGGAAGAGGAGGAAGAAGAGGAGGAAGTAGAAGAGGAAGAGGAGGAAGAGGAGGAGGAAGAGGAAGAAGAGGCAGAGGAAGAAGACGAAGAGGCAGAGGTAGAGGCAGAGGAAGAGGAAGCAGAGGCAGAGGAAGAGGAAGCAGAGGAGGAGGCAGAGGAAGCAGAGGAGGAGGCAGAGGAGGCAGAGGAGGCGGAGGAGGCGGAGGAAGCAGAGGAGGAGGAGGAGGAAGCAGAGGAGCCGGACGAGGATGAGGAAGAAGCAGAGGAGGCAGCGGGGGAGGAGGGGGAGGGGGAGGAGATTGTGGGGGAGTTTGCTTCTGACCATTCTTTTGACATCCTCGGCGTATTGATCTAGCAGAGGTTTTTCTTCAAGAAAATAATTTTGCAAGCCTCCAGGACTGTGTTTTCAAACGTTTTCCAAAAGAATATAGTTCAGGAATAGTACATCTCCCTAGAGATGAAGAGATGTCGTCTAATGACCTCAGCAATGCCAGGTAGCTCACCATAAAGGTTAAAACATAGATATAAACACCTATGTAGGGGGGGAAAAATAGAGATTTTATCACGTGTCTTCCAAGTGGTGCCTCTTTTGCAGCAAAGCCTGTGGTGGAAATGGCATTTCTAAATAAGTCATGAGGGCTTCGGAGGCAGTAGCTCTCCCGGGGGAGGGGGGGGGAGAAGACAAGTTTCTTTCTTGGGGTGGCTAGGTATTCTGTGTTACTGAGGAGAGTCCTATACCCCCCCTTTTTTTGAAGGGCTATGCCAGTGATGGCGAACCTTTTTTGGCACAGAGTGCCAAAAAGGTTGCGCGGAAACATCGCGCCCTTGTGCACGCACTCGTCGGGGCCTGCCAGTTTTTGGCACTGCCACGTGCGCGAAGGACAGCTGATCATTGTGCATGCATGCATGCCAGAAACCCGGAAGACAAACAGGAAAGGCCACGTATGCTGGGGGACATGACTTCGTGTGCCACTTTGGGCACACTTGTCATAGGTTCGCCATCACGGGGCTATGCAATCCAAAGCAGGTTAAAGATGAAGAATTAGAATAAAAAGACAAGTAGAGTCCTTAAAACCAACTTCCAACACGGGAAGTTTTTAAGAAGAGGTTGGATAACCATTTGTCTGAAGTGGTGTAGGGTTTCCTGCCTAAGCAGGGGGTTGGACTAGAAGACCTCCAAGGTCCCTTCCAACTCTGTTATTCTATTCCAGTGATGGCTAACCTTTTTGCCGTCGCGTGCCAAAAGCGTGGGGAATGTGTGTGTGGGGGGTCACACGTGCATGTGCCCACACCCATAATTCAATGCCCCTGTGCCCCGCCCCCCTGCACATGCACGCCCCACACTCCCCTCGCTTTTGGCACGCGATGGCAAAAAGGTTACCGGTGGGCCTGGTAGGCCTGTTTTTTCACCCTCCCCAGGCTCCAGGGGCTTTCTTGGAGCCTGGGGATGGTGAAAACGGCCTTCCACACACCCCTGGAGGCCCTCTAGAGGCCCCTCCGCTGGGCCCGGAAGGCTCGAAAATCAGCTGGCCGGTGCACACATGTGTGCTGCAGCTGAGCTAGGACAACACTTGCGTGCCCACAGATATGGCTCCGTGTGCCACCTGTGGCACCCGTGCCATAGGTTCACCATCACGGTTCTATTCTATTTTATTCTATTCTATTCTATTCTATTCTATTCTATTCTATTCTATTCTATTCTATTCTATTCTATTCCATTCCATTCCATTCTATTCTATTCTATTCTATTCTTGATGAAGAGTTAGCATTTCAGACCCAATTTAATGGTCAGGAACATGGGGCAAGTCACCCCAATCATAGGCCTTCTACTAAAGTAAGGTATCATTTCTAAATATGCATACCTAATCAACAATAATCTCTATTTATAACTACAGCAGATATGGTATGGACAGCAATCCTTTTATAAACCCAGAATATTGTAATGATGGAAGCTCTGTGGTTTTAAAGATGTCTGCAATGGCTGCAGGAAAGCAGAACAAGGCTTGCATTATTACCCTTCCTCTTTTCTTTACTGTTTTTTTTTGGGGGGGGGGGAACAACTTTCCAACATCTTTTGGAAAAGAGGGAATACATTACCAAGAAAACTGGGGGGACTTGTCCAGGGGACTTGCCGGGAGTCAAGTCTGACTTGAAGGCATCAAAACATTTACATGAGCTCACCGATCTGGGGATTAAAGCAGACAGGGTTTTTAATAAATTAAGCTTGCAGATTCCTAGCATAATTTAAGCGTAGATTAACATTAAAAATTTTAGCACCTCCAAATGTTTTGGATGATAAATGACGCATATTGTCACCGGTCACGATCTTCTTCTTCTTCTTCTTCTTCTTCTTCTTCTTCTTCTTCTTCTTCTTCTTCTTCTTCTTCTTCTTCTTCTTCTTCTTCTTCTTCTTCTTCTTCCCCCTCTTCCTCTTCCTCTTCCTCTTCCTCCTCTTCCTCCTCCTCCTCCTCCTCCTCCTCCTCCTCCTCCTCCTCCTCTTCTTCTTTTTCTTCTTCTTCTCCTTCTCCTCCTCCTCCCCCCCTCCCCTCCCCCTTCCATCTTTTCCTTTTCCTCTTCCTCCTCCTCCTCCTTGGAGGTCTTCTAATCCAACCCACTACTCAAGCAGGAGCCCTATATCATTTCAGACAGTGTTTTCTTAAAAACCTCCAGTGATGAAACACCTACAACTTCTGAAGGCAAGTTGTTTCACTGGTTAATTGTTCTCACTGCTAGGAAGTTTCTCCTTAATTCTAGGATGCTTCTATCCTTGATTAGTTTCCACCCATTGCTTCTTGTCTTGCCTTCTAGTGCTTTGAAGAATAAGTTGCCCCCCTCTTCTTTGTGGCAGCTCCTCAAAGACTGGAATACTGCTATCATGTCACCCCTAATTCTTCTTTTCTTTTGACCAGCCATACCCAATTCATGCAACTGTTCTTCATATGTTTTTGTCACCTTAAGCAATCATCTTAGTTGCTTTTCTTTGAACTTTTTCCAAAGTCTCAACATCTTTTTTATAATGTGGTGACCAAAACTGGATGCAGTATTCCAGGTGTGGTCTTGTTAAGGATTTATAAAGCGGTACTAATATTTCACGTGATTTTGATTCAGTGCCTCTGTTTATACAACCAAGGATTGTATTAACTTTGCTGGCTGCTGACGCACACTGCTGGCTGCAGCCAAAAAAGCTAATACAGTCCTCCACCTCCTTTTCCTCTCTCTCGTTCCTTTATTACAGCCAAGGACCAGAACATTAAACAGTAGTAAAAATAGTAAAAGAAACATTAGATAGCATCAAATTGCCTGACAAACAAACTGAATTATAGCTGTGGGAGAGCTTGCATTAATTGGTCCTTTGTCTTTACTGCTGCTACACAGTATATGCCTACAGTATGACAAGATCAAAAAAAGTTAACTCATATAAAAATATCTCTTCTTCCTAGGAATTGATGTAAGTACCATGTTTCCCTGAAAATAAGATCCTGTCTTATCTTTTTTTGAACCCTGAAATAAGCATTTGGCCTTATTTTCAGGGCAGTCTTATTATTTTGGGGCACCTTAAACACTCAAAGAGCCATTTGGACCTGTTTCCCACAGAAAAGAAAACACCGGGAGCCACAAAACCCTTCCCATGCCTGACTATTTCTTGACCGGCCACAAAACTAGCATATGTAGTTGAATTAAATGTTTGGTTTTCTTCTGAAACTTTTCTTTTCTTGAATTTATAAATGGTTGGCCTACCAGGGGTTGAAAAACTCAACAAATCGCGTGCTGGCGGGTGTCGCACATTGGTGGTTGTGACGCATATTTTGAGTGACAGGGAGCCGCAGCAGAGGGGTGAAAGAGCCACATGTGGCTCCAGAGCCGCAGGTTGCTGACCCCTGCCCTAACCAGAAAAAATGGCAGGGACCGGCTGCCCATGCATTTAAATATTATCCGGGAGGGCTTATTTTTTGGGGAGGGTTTATTTTCAGGGGAGGGTTTATTATCCGGGGAGGGCTTATTTTCAGGGAAACACGATATTACAGATGTCTCACAGATACTACCAAAAAAAAACCCCAAACCCACACATGGAGCTGTTTTAATTTCTCCAACTCTAATTTATAAAACACCTTAACCTTTGTGGCTTATCTGTTGGCACAGCTGCCATTGTCTACCCACACATCCATTATCTCTTGTATGCTTTTCTAACCCCCCCCTGCCAAGAATTTCTCTGCAAAGGGGCCGAAGACGGGATGTTTTCTGAACAAAATTCCTGTAGACAGTTTTGCGTTGTAATTAGTACCCGCCCAGCATTGGAGCATGGGGAGAAGGGCAAGCTAAAGGCAAGCTAATGAGGTCAGACGATGGCAGCCTGCCATCCCGTGAATAAGGGGAACAAAAAAGAGCAACGAGAAAGCCATCTGCCTAGAAACGTATCCCGGGGCTCTGGTGTCAAATGCAGATGGATTTGTTGAAGAAGCTGGGAGACTTGGAGATTCTTCGTTCTGTTTGTTGTTTCAGAAGCTAATTGGGTCAATGGAAGGCTTGTCGAATCGAGGCAGCCTCTGCCTTTGTTCAACTTAGGGCTAATACTTGAATGGCAAAAGGCTACGTTGGCTTGAATTTGTTCCGTGCAACTCTTCCTTCTTTCTTAACCTTCCCTAATTAAGAGGCTTCGATCATTCCCATACCTTCAATGTCTTCTGGCATCACGTTCCACGTATAAAATATTTATTTACTTAATATTTATTGGAGTTCTTTTTTTTTTTAAACGACTTTACAGATTCTCAGTCACCCAGGGTCATGGTTATCCCAAAAGTAGTTTTTCAGGAGGCGACTGAACTTTCTTGTTTTTTTTTTTCTTTGAAGACGTTTCGCTTCTTGGATGAGAAGCGAAATGTCTTCAAAGAAAAAAAACCAAGAAATTGTCCTTTGGGACAGTTTTTTTTTTAAAAAAAAAACTACCCTGCCTTTATTATTTTTAGAAATAACTCAAAGTGGTGAACATACCTCATACTCCTTCTTTCTCCTTTTCCCCACAACAACAACTCTGTGAGGTTTGTTGGGTTGAGGGAGAGAGACTGACCCCAAAGTCACCCAGCCAGTTTTCATGCCTAAGGCGGGAATAGAACTCCCAGTCTCCTGGTGATTGGCCCAAAGTCACTCAGCTGGCTTTTATGCCTAAAGCAGGACTAGAACTCCCAGTCTCCTGGTGATTGGCTCAAAGTCAACCAGCCAGCTTTTATGCCTAAAGCAACTAGAACTCCCAGTCTCCTGGTGATTGGCCCAAAGTTACCCAGCTGGCTTTTATGCCTAAAGCAAGACTAGAACTCCCAGTCTCCTGGTGATTGGCCCAAAGTTACCCAGCTGGCTTTTATGCCTAAAGCAGGACTAGAATTTACAGTCTCCCAGTCTCTAGCCAGAACCTTATCTACTATATTCCACCACCACCCCGGCCTCTAATAATTTGTTGATAGTGACAAATTTAGAATGCCTTGGATCACAAGCTTTGGATCAGAAAAAGGTAATTCTTAAGGTTGTTGGAGGCAGAATTAAAGAAAAAAAAAATTACCTGGATGATATCTTTATTAGGACTGTTTATAATAACACAAATTGGATATGTGAGGGGCAACACAAAACCTCCAAATTAGGCTTGATTCTGTAAGCTGTGCTCAAAACCAGTGCTCCAACAGATGTTAAGGGCTGAATGGCCGTGTTTTAGGGCATGTTTTAGTGCTGTAAGCTGCCTGGAGTCTCCACGTGTGAGTTGGGCGGCCATATAAATGTGTAGAATGAACGGATGGATGAATGGATGTTTAAATAAATCAACATTTCAGATGAACCAGATTTTGCAGATTGCATAAATGCAGCTAATAGGTTTGTAACTGTCCATGATGTGTGTACATTGTTTGGATACAGTGCTTTTACGACACTGGAAAGCCCCTGTTAACTGTCGCTGGGTATCTGTATACCAGTGGTGGGATTCAAAATATTTTACTACCGGTTCTGTGGGCGTGGCTTGGTGGGCGTGGCAGGGGAAGGATACTGTAAAATCCCCATTCCCTCCCAATCAGCTGGGACTCAGGAGAATAGATGGGGCAGGGCCAGTCAGAGGTGGCATTTACCAGTTCTCTGAACTACTCAAAATTTCCGCTACCGGTTCTCCAGAACTGGTCAGAACCTGCTGAAACCCACCTCTGCTGTATACCTATTGTTGTGGTCCACCAGCAGCCTGCAGAGCTGGCAGCGGAGTCGGACAGTGAGGAGGCTGAGGAAGAACATGGGCCAGTCCTGGAGGCTCGTGAAGGCCCGGATGAGGGCTCTGTGTCAGAGGCAGAGATGGAGCCAGGGCCATCTGGGAGTGATGTGCGGACTCCGGAGCCTCCATAGGCTGATAGCAGAGAGGCAGAGGAATAGGAGGAGCCTGTTCCTAGTGCACGCATGAGAAGAGCTGCCAGAAGGCAAGATCAGCTAAAGCAAAAAGGACGACTCGGGAGTAAGGCCAGGAGATGATTGGCCCCTCCCATAAGGCTTAAAAGACCACCAACGGCTCTTGGGCTCTTTATTGGAAAACAATGTTGATAGATTCGTTTCTTGTCTTGCCGCATTTATTTCTTGTCGGCGTCTTCTGCTTCTGAACTTTTGCCAAGAAAAGCCTTTAGACCAATGTTAGTGATAAGGCTGAAGAATTGTGTTATGAAGAATTTGTTTTGAATTAGTTTGGACTACGCTGAGAATGAGTTAATTCTCAGCTGTTCTAATAAAGTCTGTTTATTTTGAATTGTTTGCGTCTGATAATACCTACTCGGGCCTGGGTCACAACACCTATCCACAAGGATAGGAGAAATGCCTACTAATTATCCCTAAAGCCCAGTTCAGTAATCCACTGGTGAACGTATTACATTCTGTTTGGTGAATTTGTTCCTGCTGGATAAGACGGCACTCCAACTCTCAGTGCAGAAGACACTTGGATTCATAATTGAATCTTAGTTTACTTCTAGCTGTTAGTCCAGTCCTCAAGGGCTCAGGAAGGAAGGTCTCTGCCAAAAAGGAACAGGGCTTGGATTGTACGTGCAATTGCCATCGTAAATCTTTTTGACTTCCCTGCAGTCAAAAAGAGAATTTTAAAGAACAACTTGTTTGCCCATTATGTCATTGAGTGTTCATCTGAACATGTTTGCGATCTCCCTGCAGAAAAGTGTGGAAGGCAAGGTGGACTGGGATCTTCAAGGATCCCTCCAAGGGAGGGAAAATCCTTAAAAAGTTCTTGGAATTGTGATTATTTGATCAGTTAGGAAGCCCTCATATCCTGTGGCAAAGTGTTGTGGGAATAATAATAACAGCCGTGGGAATAACTTTAACCTGCCTATTTCATATATAACTCAAGGTGGTGAATATACCTAATAGACTTGCTGCCTACTTTCTCCACAACAACCACCTTGGGAGGGAGGATTGGGCTGAGAGAGCAGAATTGGTCCAAAATCTTTTGGCTTTCATGCCTATGGGAGTCCCAGCACTGTCATCACTATACTAAATGGTTAAGTATACTAACATAACCTTTTCCCCCAAACCTTGGTTTCTCGCAGATACACAATCTAGGACTAGCAAAGGGCTGGTCAGTTATTTTCCCATGGAAAAAGACAGTTTGGCGTAGTGGTTAAGGAAAGTGGGAGACGGTGAGTTCTAGTCCCACCTTAGGTGTGAAAGCTGGGTGGGTGACTTTGGGCCACTCCCTCTCAGCCCAACCCATTTCACTGGGTTGTTGTGGGAAAAAATAGAAGGAGAAAGGTGTACTGTGTGTGCTTGCTGCTTTGTTATATAATAATAATAATAATAATAATAATAATAATAATAATAATAATGGTGGGAATTAAGAGAAGAGAGGAGAGAGGAAGGGAGAGGAGAGGAGAGAAAAGAGGAGGGGAGAGGAGAGGAGGCAAGAAGAGAAGGGAGAAGAGGAGAGGAGAGGAGAGGAGAGGAGAGGAGAAGAGAAGAGAAGAGAAGAGAAGAGAAGAGAAGAGAAGAGAAGAGAAGAGAAGAGAAGAGAAGAGAAGAGAAGAGAAGAGAAGATTCCTGCCAAAAACAGTGCTTATAAAAGACTTGGACTTCTATTTAAGATGCAGGAACAATGATGCCAAATGAATGTTCGGAAAAACGTCTCCAGAGCAAGAACATTTTTGGCCCTGTAGCCAATTTCCAAGGAAGGGTGTGGGCTTCTCTGCATTGGATATGTGTTTTCAAGTGGACGTGTCATATAAGGAAATTCTCTGGAAGACGTTGTCAAGCAAAAATCACCTAAATGTGTCATTTAGAATTAAAAGTTAGCTGGAAGTCAATCTGGAAGTCATATCCCTGAGCAGGGAAATGCCTTCTAAATCCCAAAGTGATTGGAAACAGGTCATTCAAACATTGCCACAAACAATGAAGGGTCATCACAAAATCTGCATGGCCATGCCTCATTTATGATGATTGCAAGATCATTGTAAGAGGAAAAAAAAAAGCTATTGGGTCACGTAACCTTACTATAATTCACCTAGAAAATCCTAATGTATGAGTTCCTGGGCTTCAGAGTTCTGTGCCATGCCCACTGACCTCCATTTTTTTGGCAAGCTGCTGTTCCCTCCCAATCAGCTGGGCTGAAGGCGGAGGCTGACAGCTGCCCAGAGTCGTTCTGAAGTTGGGTGGTCATAGATAAATGATCGTTATATGATAGATAGAAAATGATAGAGGTCAGCCCTGAAGCCATTTCGGGAGCATCTTCAGGCTGCCACAGGAAGGCCGGGCGGAGCTGTGGGAACGTGAGGTGGGAGATAGAGATACCTGGGGGGATGTATAGCCAAAATAGCATTCTTTCCCGTGGGAGCCAAGGATGCTCTACCAGGTGTTGGACTGGCGTGGACAAAAGCCAGCCGGAGTTGGGACTGTGACCTGATTGGACCATGTGATGGATGTGTGACCCGGAGGCAATAACTTGGGGTTTTGATTTCGGTGGGGAAAACCCTGGGTCCTTCAGAGTCGGGATTTCACCAGCTGTGCCAGTATGACATTCCTAATAAAATTGTGCTTTGAGGAAACTCTAGGCCTCAGAGTTTTGATTGCTTTGGGTTTGTTACTTGGAACCCTGACAATAGATAGATGATAGATAGATACAGTAGATGATGATAGATAGATAGATGATAGATAGGAATGTAGTAGGTTGGTAGATGAAAGATGATATTTAGGAAGGCAGGTAGGTAAGGTAGGCAGGCAGGCAGGCAGACAGACAGACAGACAGATGGATACTGTGTTTCCCCAAAAATAAGACCCTGTCTTATATTTCTTTGAACCCTGAAATAAGCGCTTGGCCTTATTTTCAGGGCGGTCTTATTATTTTGGGGCACATGGAGCAAGACAGGGTTCCTCTTGCTATCTTACCTGATTTCTAGCTCTGTCTCCCTAACCCTAACCAGAGGAAATGGCGGGGACCAGCTGCGCACATGTTTAAATATTTTCGGGGAGGGCTTCTTTTCGGGGAGGGCTTATTTTTTGGGGGGGTTATTTTAGCGCATGTGCTCAAAAGCCCGATTGGGCTTATTATCAGGGGATGTCTTATTTGTGGGGGAACACGGATAGATAGATATGCTTACTGTCTACCGCACAATGAGTGTAAGGGTTTTATATGCAATGAAGTCTACTTCTTGTTCTTCCTTTTTAAGTTCCTTCTTGAGTTTTGGACTTATCCAGAGTGGCTGGCAATATCTTCCTTCTGTGGCAGTTTCTGGGAGGCTAAAACAGCCATCTCTTGTGGATACATTAATTTGGATCTCTGGGCTAAGTCGAGGGTGGGACTTAATGACCTCAAGAGTTCCTTCCAACTCTAGGCTTCTGTCATTTATTGCCAGATTGACTGTCCTTTGTGGCTTTATTTGGGAGAGAGAACAGACAGAAGGCCATGCTTGCCTCTTGCCTCTCAAGAAGGAAGCCCTGTGCCAATCTGCATTTCTAATCTGACATGGATAAAAATTATTCCTAGAGAAACGGTGGATGACAGCCTGCAGCCTACTTATTCTTTTCTCCTTAACTAAGAGGCCCCGGCAGCTTCCATCCCATATTGTCGCTTGGATAATGGGAAGGACGTTCTTTCCATTTCATTTCCTTCCTCATCACCAGCCTTTCCTTTTGTCTTGCCTCTCCTTTAGAAATGTTAATTCTTAGCGGATCTATCGACAGTACTCATTTTCCTGCATTGTCATTTCCAAGAGAACTTGCGCTTTTATTTTTGTAAAAATAAATGAAAGGGGAAAAAAAAAAAAAAGACGGCAGAGTCGGCCAAAGCAGCTGCACTGCGGAAGGGAGGGCTACCAGTAATGATTGGGATAATTAGAATAATAATAATTTCTTCAGGCGGGCAGGGAAGGGAGGGAGCTGCTTGTAAACTACTGTTCTTGGAGCATTGTGACTTGAGTACTTTCTAAAATGTAGCGTTAAAGATACAAAAAGAATGAGCGTGTTGGGCCTCATGTTGCTTCCACATTAGGAATTAGTGTCTTTTTGTTCAGTTTTGGTTTTTCTTTTTCCTAGTGCATTGTTGCACAATCATGCTTTTTTTAAGAGGAGGGTGGAGAATGGTAGCCTGCATTAGCATGATATCTGTGTTTGGGAGGTTTTGAATGTATCATGATTTCTTTCCCCAATTACCTCCCTTCTCCTGTTTTTATTTGAGGGCTGACATCTTTTTTTAAAATATACATGTTTCCCTGAAAATAAGACCCTGTCTTATATTTTTTTGAACCCCGAAATAAGCACTTGGCCTTATTTTCAGGGAGGTCTTATTATTTTGGGACACGTGGAGGAAACCAGAGGAAATGGCGCGGACCGGCTATGCATGCGTTTAAATATTTTCAGGGAGGGCAAATTTTCAGGGGGGGGCTTATTTTATTGCATGCGCTCAAAAGCCCGATTGGGCTTATTATCAGGGGATGTCTTATTTTAGGGGAAACAGGGTATATATTTGTGTGTGTGTGGGGGTATTGTGTGTGCCTTCCCTTCTCCTGTTTTTATTTGAGGGCTGACATCCAGCAATTAAAAGTGAAATTAAATTTAAGAAAAAGAAAGACTAAAGAAAAGTATTGAATAGATAAATAAAAGAAAAAGAAAGGAACAAGGAAAAGAGAAAAAGGGATAAACAAGCAGCTTCTGGTTTTCTGTACAGCACTTACCAATAAATTTATCATCCATCCTCCCTCTTTACAGTTACAATTCCCTTCTTCCTATCTGAGGGCTGAAGAACTATTGGCTTACAGATGACATGAAAAATGCAGAATTTACAGGTATCAGATATCGTTGAATCTTTCAATCCTAGCCAGTTATACAGCAAGCCAAGAATTGCTCTTGGCTCCTTCCTTCCTTCCTTCCTTCCTTCCTTCCTTCCTTCCTTCCTTCCTTCCTTCCTTCCCCTCTTCTCTTCTCATTCCAAATTATATGGCCACCCATCCCAAATACAGGTAGTCCTCAATTTACGACCACAATTGAGCTGAAAATTTCTGTGTGAGACATTTATTAAGTTAGTTTTGCACCATTTTACAACTTTTCTTGCCATACTTAAGTGAATCGCTGCTGCAGTTGTTAAATGAGTAACATGGTTGTTAAGTGAATCTGGCTTCCCCATTGTTTGTTGGAAGGTTGCAAAACGGGATCCCTTGACCCCAGGACACTTGAATTATCATAAGTATGAGTCAGTTGCCAAACATTTGAATTTTGACTTCGTGACCATGGGAATGCTCCAACGGTTATGAGTGTGAAAAGCGGTCATAAGTCCTCTTTTTTCAATGCCGTTGTAACTTTGAACTGTTACAAGCCGAGGACTACCTGCAGCGGTGAAATTCCCCCGGTTTTATCCGGCTTGCTGAACCAGTAGCGTCAGTGGCGGGAGGTTCCGCCCACCCGCCAGGATGTCATTACATCCCATTTTTTAACCATCTGCACCAGTGGTGGGTTGCTCCCGGTTCACACCGGTTTGGGAGAACCGGTAGTAATGGCAGCGGGAGGCTCTGCCCACCTACCCGGAAGTCATCAACTACGCTCTGCGCATGCAAACTGGTAGTAAAGCGAACCGGTAGTAAAAGTAAATAAAACCCACCACTGATCTGCACATGTGCAGAAGGTTCTGTGCATGCAGAAGAGGCGCGCATGCGCTCCCGCGTGAGAACATACCCAAACCAGTAGCGAAGATAAGTGGGCTTCACCACTGACTACCTGTACAGAATTACAAATCTGGTGGACCATTATATTCCACTAGAGAGTTTGGCTCTATCTTGAACTTCTCCCAGGTGCTTAGACATTAATTTGGTCTATTTCAACCTGGCCTTGAAGATCATTTGGAGGTTTCGGCTAGTCGAGCAGATGGCGACCCAGTTAATTATAAGCACTCTGAGGATTGCCCATATAACACCACTGCTATGACAGTTGTATTGTTCTGTCAGCTAGCTTCCAGATGGATATTTCTAAGACCACTTTCCTTGGGTTGAATTCATTTCGTGAGTTCAAGGAGAAAATGGCTTGCTGAGGATCCCACTCTGAAAGGAAACTCATCTGCGCTGAATCTGATGTCAGATCTTCTCACTAATGGCTCCTGCCCTTTGGAATAGTTAACCCTGAATATCTATTCCTTACTATCATGTTTCCCTGAAAATAAGACCCTGTCTTATATTTTGTTGAACCCCGAAATAAGCGCTTGGCCTTATTTTCGGGGAGGTCTTATTATTTTGGGGTGCATGGAGCAAAATGGGGATCCTCTTGCCATCTTACCCGATTTCCAGCTCTGTCTCCCTAACCCTAACCAGAGGAAATGGCAGGGACCGGCTGTGCATGCAGTTAAATATTTTCGGAGAGGTCTTATTTTCGGAGGAGGTCTTATTTTTGGGGAAACAGGATACCTTTTCAAAAAAACTTAAAACTTTTAGGACCAGGGACAACTATAATGCCACCAACGGGTGGGGCATCAGGTTGGTGGCAATATGTTGAAATTGATTACTAAATTTATTTGTGGTGGTCTAAGTGGGGGAACACAGTGGAAGGTGAGTCAAAGCAAATCACTAAATCAATCAATGAATTCCTACAATTCTGTGCACGTCTAGTTGGTTGTAGTAAATAGAAATTGTAGAAATACATACATTTTCAGCCGTTGGAAGACTTTACATTTGGGAGGTATCTATGTTAGGAAAGATTGCTTTAGAGAATAATAGCATATCCATGCAGTAACACTTATACACAGCATTAATATTAATTTAAAAACCACAACCACCTCTTAATTCCTGCTCTTGCTGAAATTCTAGCCTCTATTATTAAAAATATGTTCATTTCCCACCCTTGCTTTTCGTATCAAGCTGTTCAAACACAATGCCTCCTGATGCCTGGGAAACCCGTTTCAAATCTGTTTATTGTTTACAGTGAAAGGGCACACTTGCAACCACTTTCCAAGGCAGAAGGCTCTCACAGTGGTAAACAAAGGGGCATCTCTCCTTAAGCAACTGGAAAAGAAAACCACCTGCTTTTATCTTAGACTGAGCAAATAACAGAATAACAGAGTCGGAAGGGACCTTGGAGGTCTTCTAGTCCAACCCCCTGCTCAGGCAGGAAATCATCAACCCTACAAAATGATCTTGAATGTAACCATTTAATTCATCAACTACGGTAACTTTTTAACGTTCCTTCCTCATGTATTTCACTATTTTCCACTTTGCTGATATCAAAACTTACATTTCGGCACCGTTTTTAGATATTATTTGATGCCACGTTATTAGAAATACATTATTTGGTGGACTTCTTCACTAAACACTCAGCTACAACGTCCGTTCCCTGAATACGAGATTGCTGAATTCTGATATCTTGAGGTCCCCCCCCCCATTCCTTCATCCGGAATTGTAAAGAATAAAACATACAGGAAGGAAGAGGAGAGAAATTTGCTGCAATTCACACTTTCTTGCTAGAAGAACAAAAGCATCTCACGGGGATAGTTGCGTGATCTTAAAAGGATTGGATTAGCCAGTTTTATACTATGCACAGGGGACAAATTGCCTTCCAGCTAATTCAATCTCAGTTTCAGTTGACTTGCTGGTTAATTTGATCAAGAGACACAGAGCTAGCCATTTGCATTCCCAGTATCAAGGTTTTGCTGCACGTTTGGATCCATTGGGCCATAATTTATAGTAATATCTTAGTACAAGTGGGGAAAAAACAAACAAACCCCAGTGTCTCATTTCTGGACTTCATTGAAGGCTCATCCGTTTCATAAGTAATAGTCCCTGTCAATTGTCGGGATTATTTTTGAAAGTGACAACACTGGAGGCTTACGGTATTACTGTAGCATTTAAAAGCTGCAGAGTTTTTACAAAACCAGGGCTCAGAGTCTGAAATGTCCTAACCAGGGAAGATAATGAGATGCCAGCAGAACTGCAGTGGAGTGGAGGAGGTGGGAGTTTATCCAGAACTTTTAATATCAGCGTTGTTAATAAATGGGTTTTTAAAAAGCCAAGAGGACCCCAAGATTGCAAAAAGAATGTGGTTTTGGTTGCATGGCTATGACCGCGATGTTGACTTTTTTTTTTGACAACGCTCTCCAAAAATGCCTCCAAATGGCAGTTGGTTGTTGAAGCATCTTTTTGATACCAGCTTCCTCCCTCGTGAACAGGCATCGATGTGAAGGCTCTCCCTGACAGGCAACTTAACAGAGAAAATCTAGTGGTTAGGAGATTCCTCAGAGCGGAAAGGGTTTGGATCTCTGAAATCCTTCTAGAATGGTATAAGATTCTGCTTAAGGTAGTTCCGTCTGACAATTGAAATGCTTAGAAACGGCATGTCAGCTGGAATTGTCAGGCCTCAGGAAACCAAGCAGGTGGAACAGTTTCCTTTCTTGTTCCTCACCTGTAAACCGAAATCTTGCCAAAATAAAGCAACTTATTTGCTTCGCTCTAGATATTATTATTATTTATTAAATTAATTGACCACTCAACTTACCACTCGATAACTCTAGGTGGTTTACAATATTAAATATTGTATGCTCTGAGAATTCTTGGGAGGACCCTTTCCCCCAAACCAAGCTATCGAAGTTTCATGACTACTTTGTCCTCTGGAATGAAGCCCCTCCTTTAAAACAAAACGTTAAGTTATATTCAGGGGGCAGATTACTAGGAAATCCCAGGCTGTAGATCAGGGGTGTTAAGCTCAAGGCCCGCGGCCCAGATTTGGCCTGCGGGGTGCTTAGATCTGGCCCGCAAGGCTGCCCTGGAAACAGCAAAGGACCGACCTGAGGTGCCACTGCCAGTGAAAATGGCCCCGTTTTCACTGGCAGAGGGTTGCAGGAGGCTATCGCAGCCGAAAATGGAGCTTGGGAGCCTGTTTTCGCTGGCAGAGCAATCGGGCCACCTCAGGGACCCCGACACGTTGAGCTGGCCATACCCACCCTGGCCCCCCAAGGTCAAACACAATCCTGATGTGGCCCTCAATGAAATCGAGTTTGACACCCCTGATGCAGATTAACTTTGAAAGACGTTTTCAGAAATCCTGGAAGATCGATGGCTAACCACTTCTGGTATGAAAAACCAACAACATGGATACTTTCACGTAGTTACTGAAAGTAATATTCAGTTCTCTCTTTATCTTGTCATGGGCCATCACCACAGTCTCTGGAAATGGCAAATAACTAAGGAAAAGGGGAAATGTTTGGCGTCCCTTGAATGATGTGCCAATGTTTAAGAACAAACAGGTTTCACAATCAGTTTTTCTCCCAAAGACCCTCAATGTCACAGTAAAACTTGAAGCCTTACAGGGCAAGTATTTTAACCTTCTGGCATTGAGCCAAATGACAGCTATCTAGGGATGACATTTACTTTGGTGGTTGAACTCTTTTGAGTCCAGATGTAACCATGTTTCATGGATTCATTCTGACATCTAGTGGTCACATCCTCTATTTGCACACTTGTGTTGCACATCCATTATTTGCACAGAAAAGCAATGGCAGATTACTTCTGCCAAGAAAAATACACTGGATAGATGTGCCCATAAAATCACCAGTAAATAAAGCCTTTATCTTACAGGAGAATGCCATAAACCTAATTCACACATCATGTTAAATTATAATGTGAATTTTGGTTTTAGCTCAATTCAGCATGTTATGCGAATGTAGGCACTGCGGTTTAGAAATCAGGCTTTATGCTTAGTGTGTTGTATGAATCCAGTCAATTGATTCTTTAAAAAAATCAAGATTAGGCACACAATAGTTTAGTGAAGTATAAAAACCAAGCCACCCATCCTTGCATCTAATGTGACTTGAAGACTAGTTTTAGACTTTAATCTGAAGAGAAAAATGGAATAAACTCTAAAATAGCCTTGTTCAGTTGCTTCTGACAACAGATCAGCAGAATTTTATATCCCAAAGGGCTTCTCTGAGACCTTATAAACTCCTATCGGTGTCATCCCTGATAGCATCTAGTCATTTTGTCCTCTTTGGGTTTCTTTTTGGTTTGCCTTTGATTTTCACACACGTTAAGATTTACTCCAGAGGTGGGTTTCAGCAGGTTCTGACCAATTTTGGAGAACCGGTAGCGGAAATTTTGAGTAGTTCGGAGAACCGGTAGTAAAAATTCTGTCTGGCCCCACCCCCATCTATTCTCTGCCTCTCAAGTTCCAGCTGATCGGGAGGAAATGGGGATTTTGGAGTAACCTTCCCCCGGAGTGGGGTGGGAATGGAGATTTTACAGTATCCTTCCCCTGCCATGCCCACCAAGCCATGCTCACCAAGCCATGCCATGCCCACCAAGCCATACCACAGAACCGGTAGTAAAAAAAATTTGAAACCCACCACTGATCTACTCCAATAACTTTTGCCTTCCTATTATATGGCCAAATATTCCAGGTTTAGCTTTATTATTCCTGCATCCAAAACCAGTCTGATTTCACTTCATCTCTTTTTGAATGAGTTCTCTTTTTTGAATCAAAGATACAGTCAACCATTGTCTCTGGCGCCACAATTCAAATTCAGGTCATGGTTGTCCCAAAGGTGCTTTTTCAAAAGGCAAGGATGATGACACAAGGAATATAAATCCTTCCATTACCCAACATTCCATCAGAACTGAAGAAGCTTCTTGGATGAGAAACAAAATGTTTTCAAGGAAAAACAAAGGAAGTCCAGTTGCCTTTTGAAAAAGCACTTTTGGGATAATTGGAAGGTATCTATTTTTCTGTGTTCAGCCTTTCTGTTGTCCAGTATTCACAGTCATCTGTTACAACTGGCAAAGCCATGATCTTAACAATACACTTCTTTGTTGTCATTGTGATGTCTTCAATATTTTATCTAGATCTGTCATAGTAACAGGCATCACTGTATTTCATGGCTACAGTTACCATCCCTGTGAATTTTTGAGCCTAGAAACATGAAACCTGTCCATTTTTAAATTTGCTCAAACATCAGGTAAGGTTGGCACTACTTATCAAGATTTTAGGATTTTTATTAATACTAATCTCAATAGAGCTTTTGTCTTCATTTTCTTTCTACCAGTACATGTGTCGGTATTTTTCTTCTTCTTTAATAACGTCACAACTTTCGATCCATAATTCTTCAAGCGATCAAATCTAATCCATTAATTTTTTCTTTCCCCCTCACTTAGAAAATCTATGAAAGCTGCAGAGCTTTCAGTTGATTATGTACTATAAAGTCATTTTTGATTCCTAGGAACAACTTAGATCAGTGTTTCTCGACCTTGCAAACCTGTGGACTTCAACTCCCAGAATTCCCCAGGCAACTGTGTAGGGTGGGTGATTCTGGGAGTTGAAGTCCACACGTTTTAAAGTTGCCAAGGTTGAGAAACATTGATTTAGATGGATTTTCTCCATGGTGGTCTGATTCTAACATGGTCCTTCAGTTCTTCCAAGGGTGGATCCATCACCACTGTAACCGAGATCATCCATTTTACTGCTTGTCATCCTCTTCTTGTCCTTCCCTCCAGCTTTCCCAGTGTTAAGAGTCTTTCTCAGGGAGCTAAGTCTTTGCATAATATGTCTGAAGTCGGATAGTTTGAGTATAGTCATTATTGCCTAAAGTTATTATATAAAAGTCCAACTTTTGTTCCATAGACTGTGTTGAATATAGTTATATAGATGATAGATATAGAGAGGTTTAAATTCACCGTGAGAGCTCACCAGTGCAAAAAGGCAGTGCTATACTGCAGGGCAGTGGTGAAATCCAAATTTTTTTTACTACCAGTTCATGGGTGTGGCTTGGTGGGTGTGGCAGGGGACGGATATTGCAAAATCTCCATTCCCACCCCACTCCAGGGGAAGGATACTGCAAAATCCCCAGTCCCTCCCCACTCCTGGGAGAAGGATATTGCAAAATCTCCATTCCCACCCCACTCTGAGGCCAGCCAGAGGTGGTATTTGCCGGTTCTCCAAACTACTCAAAATTTCCGCTACCGGTTCTCCAGAACCTGTCAGAACCTGTTGGATTTCACCCCTGCTGCAGGGGTCTCCAACCTTACCAACTTTAGGATTCGTAACTCGGATTTGGTTGAACAGAGTATCCCAAACACAACACCTTGCCAATGAGTTGGGACTACAGCTCCCATAATTCCTAGCCAGCATGGCCCATGCAACAAGCCACTTTTAGGATCAGCTTCTTCCCAATCTCTAAAGCAGGGGTCTCCAACCTTGGCAACTTTAAGACTTGTGGACTTCAACTCCCAGAATTCCTCAGCCAGCAAAGGAATTCTGGGAGTTGAAGTCCACAAGTTTTAAAATTGCCAAGGTTGGAGACCCCTGCTATACTGGACATCAAATGCACTATCCCCTCCCTGTCACCTTCGCTCATTCATTCTGCTGCGGTCAATCTCTGTCTCCCGGAGACACGCCCCCCCTCACCCCGCCCCCTTCTGAAATCCCAGCCTATAGAAAAAGAACTTTGAGAAGAAGGCGGACCAACCGCGCTCTCCAAGTTAGCGCAGGCGTATACCCAACCAAAAAAAAAAAAAAACTAATATAAAATGCGTTTCCATCGCGCCCGCCCGCATTCCTTGCCCGCCTCTGGCTCCGCCCTTCTCTTCCCCCCCCCCGCCCCACTTTCCGCTTATGTTTTAAGCGCGCGCGCGCGCCGGCTCCATGCGTTCGTAGTCTGGTTTTCGACCCGGCCTCGCAAAGATTCTTCTCCAGACGCGGACGGGCTCTTTTTTTTTTTTTTAAATTTATTTGAAAGAATAAAGCCTTGGGAGGGCTCGGCGTCCACGCGCCTGCGCAGTGGACAGGCCCTGTGGAGGGTCAGTATCTGGAATTGGGGGCAGGGGAGGGGGGGGGCTTTTCCTGGGCCTGGCCCGGGAGGAGGAGTGTGTGTGTGGGGGGGGGAGGCTCTCGGGCAGCGCCTGTCAAACGTCTGAGCCGGTCTGCTTCGTCCTGGGATAACAGCTGCACCGGGGTTGGCCCTTGACACGGGTACCGAGGGGGGGGGGGAGGCTCTCCCCCCCCAACCTCCTCGGACTACAAAGCCCATCATTCCCGGCTGGAGCGGCTTTCTGCGCGGGGATGAATCCGACCCTGGATCCTCAGCGGGTGGGGGGACTGGACGCAAAGCGGCTGTCATCGCTTGCCTTTTCGGGGTCTCCCCCGACCCCCGCGTTGCCACGTGGACGCCTGAGGGGTGGCGGCTGCAGACGAGCAAGGGGTGCCCGGATCTCGTGAGAACCACGAGGCGAGACATCCAAGCTGAGTTTCTTTTGGGAGCCACCCCGGGACGCCCTTTCAGCGAAGGGTCAGTCTGGTGGACTGGTCCTCCTGCATGACACCCCCCCCCCTCTCCCCGTGCCTGGAAATGGGTTGGTTTGTTGGGTAAACTGGGTGCAACTGGTCGTGGGAAAGCAGCAGCCCTGGAGAAGTCAGCAGCCTCTTGGGGGAAAAAAGGTCCAGGAGGTTTTGCACTGGTGGCCCTAAATGCGTGTGCGGTTCTGGGCATCATCCGTGTCTGATCTCTTCCGTCACTCTTTGGCCATCTTTCCTTTTTTCTCTTAGCTGGCTTAGGACAGTGTTTCTTAAACTCTTGTCTCTCGAGATGCCTTCCTTTCTACTTTTAAGTTCAGGTTTCTTGGCAACGTTTCCACGAAGTCTCATTCGTCATCTTCAGGCTGGTGTTCTCGGCTTCGTGCTTCTAGGAGCAATGTGTGTGTGATCGCAGCTGTTTCTTCCTTTTAACTGCCAGTGGGGGTGTGAACTGATTGTGTGAACCTCAGAAAACATATATGTGTGTGTGTGTGTGTGTGTGTGTGTGTGTGTACGTATATGTATATGTGTAGGTCTTTGGTTATTCGGGTTTTCTCCCGTGCAAAATTGGAAGTGTCTTGGTGACGCTTCGACTAAGTCTCATTCGTCATCTTCAGGCTGGTGTTTTCGGCTTCGTGCTTCTAGGAGCAAATTTGTTTTCTGAGCAAACCTCAGAAAACAAATATGTATATATGTGTATACATACACACACATATCAAATTTACATTTTGCTGATAAAGAAATAAAGGGAGACTAGCATAGATCTATTTCAAGCTATTTAGCTCTCATCAGCTAGCCATACCCTTACTCGGATTCGAACTTGGACTAAAAAGTATGAACTTGGTATAAAATGGTTTGTCGTGAATGCGACTGCTTGAGGGCTCCTGGATTGGAGCTGAAAGGCGAAAGGGAAGCAGTATGCTCCCTCCCATATTGGAGTAGACCAGGTGCTTCGATAGAAAAACACTTTATATATATATGTAAATACATATGTATATATGTATCCCTAGTGCCGTGTAACGGGGTGAGCTCCAGTGACTTGTCCCAGCTTCTGCCAACCTAGCAGTTCGAAAGCACGTAAAAAATGCAAGTAGAAAAATAGGGGACCACCTTTGGTGGGAAGGTCACAGCGTTCCGTGCGCCTTTGGGGTTTAATCATGCCAGCCACATGACCACGGAGACGTCTTCGGACTGCGCTGGCTCTTTGGCTTTGAAACGGAGATGAGCACCCTAGAGAAGCACATATGTTTGAGGGGAACCTTTACCTTTATATATATATATATTTGTCTTGGGGATCCCCAGAGGTCCTCAGATCACATTTTAAAAAATACTGGCTGAGGAGGATAACATGGATGAGGGAAAACACCATGAAATCAGCGATGTGAAAATTAGCATTGATTAAATGTAATGCATTTAATTATGTTCAGTCTTTCTCTTGTGCCTTTTCATTCATTCTCCCACCCCCAAGTGTGTGTCTAATTGCAACCTTGTTTTTTTAGTGAGATAGCCTCTCTTAGATTCAACTCTTGTTTCCAAATTCCTTTGTGGTTCCTGGTTGGTAATTCACTGGGATTCTGTTCAAACAGTGACGTGAAATATCTCTCTCATTTCTAATTATTGTAGGGGATTTGTTGTTGTTCAAGAACCAACAAAGCCCAGTCCAGAAGCTTTCATCTTGTTCTTGAAATAATTATTGTTATTAAAAATGGAGGATAAATCTCTCAAAATAGCACAGAATGGGACCATATTTGGTGTGGAGGAAGAAACCTGGGAGAAGAAAGATTGAGTTTTAAAAAATGGACCAGATTCAGCTGGGATTTTGAGGGGAATAAAAATGCCCTCTGTTTTTCCCAATGCATCCCAATGGGAGACGCAGTAAGGCAGTGACTCTGGTTGTTGTCACTGCTCCATTCTAAGGCCTTCCTTCTCCCTCTAGGTCACATGAGACAAAGTTTGAGCACATGCTGCCCACCCCATGCTTCTCAGTGCACACCTGCATGTACGGTTATTGCTCCAGAAGAAGCTGTTACTGGCCTTGTGTAACTTTTTGGCAACCCCTGTTAAGTTAGGGAGTAAAGTGGTGGGGATTTCAAGACGCAGGTTCTTCTGGTTCCCCACATTACCTGTGATAACATTCTTTGTCATCAACTCTGCCTGAAGCTGTATCCCAGCCTTTAAAATATGATGAGGCAAACAACTGGGAAATTCTGGAACATCTTCTTTGGCAGGTCTTACCTTCTACATCCCCTCTGATTTTTCACGGCAGCATTCCTGTTTATTGAATTATTATATTGTTTTACTAAATCTTTATCCCTCTCACTTCTGATCTAAAAATATTCTCTTGTTACTTTTCTCTTTTCCTGGCTATGCTTGACAAGAGTCCTTCAATGATTGTGTGTCCCTCCCCAGCTGCATTGCTGCTTGTGCTTATATGAATTTTCCTTATGTGAAGCCTCTTGCGTGACCTGCATGAAAGAATTGTGCATCCTGTATTGCTTTTTCCATGATTTCATTGAGAATATTACGTTACACCTCTACAAGGCCCTATATTATCTATCTTTTTGCCTACCCAAACATCCATCCATCCAATTTCTATATCACCTATCACACATAAGTGACTCTAGGCGGTTTATATACCTATAACTGGGGCTTTCTTATTTCAGATTTTTAATGTGATGCAAAATATTTATTGCTGCTGTCTTCTTAATCTTTCTCCTGATCCATTGTGCTCTTCGTTTCTTTTAATGTATGATGGGCCCATCTTGTGTTCTTTTGTGGAATAAAAAGATATAAAATGAATTAGCTAATTGCTCCCATTTCCACTCTGTTCTTTAGCCTCATATTGATCTGGGAACACATGCGTTTTGCTGTCTCACGATCCACTTAATAAAACATTGTTTTTCAACCTTGGTAGCCTTTAAGATGTGGGTCAAGGTTGAAACACACTGTTTTAAAGAAAATGAAGGATTGTAAATAGAACATAGTTGTTCTGGCCTTTAGTTGTTCCGATCTTTAGTTGTAAAGTCTTTAGTTGTTCTGACCTTTGTCAAAGTGAGTAACTTGGTACTAAGTTATGTATTGTAGAAGCCATGAAGCGTATAGGTACATTTGTGATTAATTCCTTAAAAATGCTAGTTTATGGGGAGAGGCAAAAGTGGAAAGTGACTCTAATTTTCTTTAGTATCTTATTTATGAACTGGGAGCATGGTGCTTTATTTTATTAAACAGTACTGCATATATAAACAAAGTAACTTGCAAAACAAAGACAAGTGCAAATCAAGATTATAGTGTAATCTTATATGGAAAACAAATGGGCAGCACAATCAATAACAAGTTAAAATTGAACTGTGGCTTTAAATCTGCAAGATATACAATAAATATAATCTTGTTTTATGTTAAGAGATACGCATCAGTCAGCAAGACTGATGAAAGCCTAAACCAATAAATCAGTAGCAATATTTTATGAAATTCAACTTGTTTTCTTTTTTTAGACATTGAAACAAATGAAGTACATTTTGGTCACAGGCGGTGTCATCTCTGGGATTGGAAAAGGAATCATTGCCAGTAGCGTTGGGACAATCCTCAAATCATGTGGATTACACGTCACTTCCATTAAAATTGACCCTTATATTAACATTGATGCGGGCACCTTCTCTCCTTATGAGCACGGTAAGACAAGATGAAAACCTCTTATTGATATAGCAGCAAGGGCTGAGTATCTCCAGATTCTAGTACTGAAGATACGTAGAGTAGAGTAGAGTAGAGTAGAGTAGAGTAGAGTAGAGTAGAGTAGACTAGACTAGACTAGACTAGACTAGACTAGACTAGACTAGACTAGACTAGACTAGACTAGACTAGAATAGAATAGAATAGAATAGAATAGAATAGAATAGTTGGAAGGGACCTTGTAGGTCATCTAGTCCAACCTCCTGCTAAAGCAAGAGACTCTATACTCGTGATGGCGAACCTATGGCACCCGTGCCAGAGATGGCACGCAGAGCCCTCTCTGTGGGTACGTGCACCATCGCCAGATGCTTTTCCGGGTTCCGGTGCGCATGTGCATGATAGAACCCGGGAGTGCAGCTGGTCACCGCACGCATGTGCACCGGCCAGCTGCTCTCTTCTGGGTTCTGGTGCTCCGGCACGCTTGCGCTCCAATTTTGGCACTTGGTGCCGAAAAGGTTAACCATCACTGCCCTATTACCATTTCTGACACATGGCAGTCTTGTCTGTTATTTCTCTACTTTAAAAAAAATAGAATACGGTACAGAGAGTCCAATCTGTGTATTGGGCTATTTTATATTATTGATATTTATAATTTTTGCTTTTGTTTTTATTCTATTTTTACTTTCTTTAACATCAGCCCCTCTCCTAGTCATGTCTATAAAATGGGCAGCCGTATACATGATAGATACAACACATTGAAGTCCACTTATCTTAAAAATGCCAAGCGTGAGTAACACTGCTGTAGATGGTTCAGGCAACGAAAGTGACAGGCGGCAGATTCCTTGCTGAGGTTTGGTCTACAGTGGGCAGCAAATGTTGATGGCTCCTTCAGAAGGTTGTACAGTAGATCCTAGGTCCTAGGATGTTCAGCTGCCATCGCCATTGCTAACCAATCAGGAATATGTTAGACTTGGGAAAGGTGTTTTGGAGGACGCTTTCAGGACACAAATATGGATATGCGGAGGAAGGCGACAGAAAGCTTACCTGTGGTTGTCATTTTGTTGTAGGTGAGGTCTTTGTGTTGGATGATGGAGGAGAAGTGGATTTGGATCTGGGTAACTATGAACGGTTTCTTGATATCCGGCTCACAAAGGACAATAATCTGACCACAGGGAAAATATACCAATATGTCATTAACAAGGAAAGGAAAGGAGACTACTTAGGTAAAACTGTGCAAGGTAAGGTATTCAACATGGATTCATTCTCCTTTGACTGCCCCCTTTGGCTGGAGACTTTGTTTAATTTCAACCACAAAGATCATGGCTAGTAGTTTATGTACTCCAGCTACTGTCCCTCCTGGTTGTTTTTAATAACCTGGAGATGAGAAATTTGAGTCCAATTGAAAACATTCTTTAAAAAACATTTCTTTCCAGTACTATAAATAAATAAAGAAGAGAATAATGGTTAGAGCAATTCAAGGATGTCTTTAGGGAGTGGTCAAAAAAATTTAAGATACCGGCCACAGCTTCATAGTGATCAAAGCTTTATAGTTTTTATGTGTTGTCAATTGCATCGTTAAAGTCGTCATCTTGACTTTTTTGACCTTACCCTGCTGAAATCCCTGGAACGCCTAACACTATTCTGGTTGTATTTGCATGTTGCTATAAGCCAGACAGTGGAGCGTTTAGGATTTTCACTAGGGAACATGTTCATGAAAATGCAGTTCACACTAGCCAAGAGGAAATGGTCAGGTAACCTTATTGGATAAAATAAAATAGCCCAATTGGTTAGAGTTGGATAGCATCCAGATTGAATTAATAAAATCAAATCGTCAGAAATTCACCAAGAAATGAATGTTGAGGGTTAACATGAGATGATTCTAATTGAAACCAAGTATGTAGCCAGAAATTATTGAAACAATCTCTTTTTTTTAATTATTATTTTACAGTTGTGCCCCACATTACTGATGCCATCCAGGAATGGGTGATGAGACAAGCACGGATCCCCGTGGATGATGATGGCATGGAGCCCCAAGTCTGTGTGATAGAGGTTGGTGTCCACGGCCTTCTGTGTCTCTTGCCAGGATTTCAGACAAACTAAACCTGTAAGATATTGGTTGATGATTACCACCTGGGTATTGCTAAAGGTACTGAAATCCATTACTGTACTTTATGGTCATTCATCAGCACAAGACAATCCATATGCAAATATTCAAAATATCCAAAGGTAAATTGATAATGCCAGGAGAGCTGGGGGCGATATGCTGACTCTGTAAACTACTTAGAGAGGGCTGTAAAGCAGGGCTCACCAACCTTTCGGACCTCAGGGACCACTAAATTCATAATTTTAAATCCTGCGGACCGCTAATATGATCTGCTTAATGACCGGCTGGGTGGGAGTGGTTAGGTGGTCATGTGACTGGGTGGGCATGGTCAACTCAATGTCACTCATGTTGAGGGGCGCCTTGCTGGCCTCTACTCATCCCTCCCCTCCCAGCCCCTCCTCACCTGCCTGCTCAGGCTCCTTAGTGCCCCAACAGGAAGCAGTTGTTGGAGCTAAGCAGCCACCGTAAGAAAGAGTTGGCAAAAGAGCTCAGTTCAAATTGGGTCTGACTGAGAAGGAGGCTCAGCAGAAGCACCTCACTGAGGACTAGGAGCATAGGCTTTCCAAGCAGAGGGAAGACCTGTGGGAGTGCAAGGCCAGGTACCGGCGCCTGGAGGCTCAGCGGGCTGAGATGGTCAGCCAGTTCCAGACCATGATGCAGTCCCACTGGAACGAGGTCCTCCGGCTCTTTGCCACCAGCAGCACTTCCCTCCAGCCTTCGCCCAAAGCCCCGCACCAGGAGGCTGAAGCAGACCCCAAGTCGGAATTTCTGCCCCCCTCTGACCCACCCAAAAAGACCACAAAGGGGGAGACTCTCTGCAGCAACACAACTGTTCATTGCACGTATCCGGCCGAGGGGCTGTAATTTGAGGGCCCCTGATTTAGTGCAATATAAAAAATGCAAATAATTTTTCTGCGGACCACCAACATTTTCTCGTGATCCACGGACCACCAGTTGGTGACCGCTGCTGTAAAGCACTATGAAGTGGTATATAAGTCCAAGTGCTGTTGCTATTGCTGTAGTTAAGAAAAGTACATGAAAGGGATTTGGCTGAAATATGGTTAAATTTGAATATGGTAAAAAGGGATGTGGGATGACGACAGAATTTGTGCTTTGAAGAAAAGAGCATTGCATTTAATTTTAGATGTCTGTATTTTAGCTCGGAGGAACGGTGGGAGATATTGAAAGCATGCCTTTCATTGAAGCATTCCGCCAATTTCAATTCAAAGTCAAGCGAGAGAACTTCTGTAATATTCACGTCAGTCTGGTTCCCCAGGTAAGATTCCATAAGGCAGTTCCATGCAGTGCTGGCCCTAGAGAACATCAAGGTAGCTCTTTTCTAAGGCTTTGGGTTAGGATATCTTGTTTGTTTTATTGTTTGTTTTATTAAATTTATATACCGCCCTACTCCCGAAGGACTCAGGGCGGTGAACAGGCACAAAATAAAATACATAAATACAAAAGTTAGAAACATAATTATAATTAATTAACATAATTAATCTTGTGAAATAAAATAAGATGATTATTGCTTGTTCTGTTTTTAATCATCTGAAGCTGTTTTTGGAATTGGGGGCCTAGAAAGTAGACAAATGAATAAACAGATTGCAAGGATGACCTGAAGGTTTTCAAAGAGGTTGGGAAATAAATCTGATCTTAATTTGACACATTGTCGTCTTGTTTATATTTCTTGGCTTGGCTCTATTAGCCAAGTTCTACAGGAGAGCAGAAGACAAAACCCACTCAGAATAGTGTTCGTGAACTTCGGGGCCTCGGTCTATCACCAGATCTAGTAAGTTTTGCTACGATGTATGTAAAAAATACTGGGTGGATTTCAAACTACTGTCAGGCCGAGGATGGGAAGATGTTCTTCGGCGATTTGAGAAATATAAAATAAATGGCTGTGAAAGAGATAATAATCTGTTCACAGAGGCTGAGAAAGCATAATGCGGTTAATTGTTTTTGGGTGAGCTAACCAAATTCTGTTTGAAGGCTAGATTTAAACCTTGGGCAAATCTTTTGAAGGTTTCACATTACTTTCTTTGCTAGATCGTGTGCAGATGTTCCACACCTCTGGATACCTCAGTGAAAGAGAAAATTTCCATGTTTTGCCACGTAGAACCAGAACAGGTAAAGTTGCTTCAAGTTAACATATAACTTTTGACATATATGTGTGTTTTCTGCAGGCTTTTGATTTCATGGAATAGTTTCTGCAGGGACGCGGTGGCTCAGTGGCTAAAACGCTAAGCTTGTCGATTGAAAGGTCGGCAGTTCAGCGGTTCGAATCCCTAGAGTTGCGTAACGGGGTGAGCTCCCATTACTTGTCCCAGCTTCTGCCAACCTAGCAGTTTGAAAGCACGTAAAAAATGCAAATAGAAAAATAGGGACCACCTTGTGGGAAGATAACAGCGTTCTGTGCGCCTTTGGCATTTAGTCATGCCGGCCACATGACCACGAGACTTCTTCGGACAGCGCTGGTTCTTCAGCTTTGAAACAGAGATAAGCACCACCCCCTAGAGTCAGGAACGACTAGCACATATGTGTGAGGGGAACCTTTACCTTTTTAATTTTAATTGATTAATTTTATGGGTAAGAGGTTTTAAAATTGGGAAGCCAAATTGATTTAATTATTTTTAAATTATTTTAATTTTCATATTGTATGTATTTTAATCCTGGCTGTTCACCGCCCTGAGTCCTTCGGGAGAAGGGCGGTATAAAAATTTAAATAATAATAATAATAATAATAATAATAATAATAATAATAATAATAATAATAATAATAATAATAATAGTTTCTGCATGCACAGAACAGATTGAAGTTACGAACTCCTATGTAACTTATTAATTATCTAGAAGAAAAAGAAATGCATAGGGTGGATTTTCAATCATTTATCACCAAATCACGGTGTTGACGAATTGTAAAACAGGTGTTGAAGCATTACCTGTAGGCTGCTGGTTGCCTATCTGTCCTTTTTATCAAAGCTCGGGAGACCCGCATCTAGGTCAATGCTGTGCAGCAGATTTTATGTATATAAGCCCCCTTTTTATCCAATTAGCTGAGACTTGCAACACACCTTATTTTGATTTTCTGTTTGCCAGAGCAGCAGTTAATTCTGTGCATCGTTGCGTGTATTTGCGGACACGGCGCTAAGATCCTAGTAATATTTGCTTAACCAAATAATTTGCTTTTGCTTCAACAGGTAATCTGTGTCCATGACGTCTCTTCCATCTATCGGGTTCCTCTGTTGCTAGAGGAGCAAGGAGTGGTGGATTATTTTAGGCACAGGCTCAACCTTCCCATTGAAAAGCAGCCCCAGAGAATGCTGATGAAGTGGAAGGAGATGGCAGACAGGTGAGAGTTACTCTGGGCAAACAGTAATTCTGGCTAGTTTCACACAATACACTAAACTTTTAAACCTAAGACAACAAAGCACAATGACTGTGCAGTTCGATATGCTCAAAGAAAGCATATTGCTTGCAAGGATGGCCTGGTTACCCCAACCAGCTAAGACAACCACTGGATTCTCCACAACAATGAACCACACGGCACCCAAATTTAGATTGCCGTATTGTAGACCGCATCACTTCAGACCACAGATGAAAAGGATAGGATACGGAATCCCCCATTATAATGGTGGAGCCAAGACGGCGCAGTGGTTAGAATGCAGTATTGCAGGCTGACTCTGCTCACTGTCAGAAGTTCAATTCCTTCAATCCTAACTGGCCCAAGGTTGACTCAGCCTTCTATCCTTCCGAGGTTGGTAAAATGAGGACCCAGATTGTTGGGGGCAATAGGCTGACTCTAACCTGCTCAGAGAGCTTTGTAAAGCATTGTAAAGTGGTATATAAACACTATTGCTATTGCTATTTTTTAAAAGGATCTTTTGGAGATAATGCGCTCGACTAGTCTATCTCCTGACTTGAAGATACAATTTGTTTAGCTTGACTTTGGCTGAGCTAAGTTTTAGTTTGCAGAATGTCTTTAATAAAGCCACCTCTGCATCCAAGCGCATAGTGTACCTTTTTAGACGTTACAGTCTATTTGCTTTGGACAGAGAGTTGGGGGCATATACATTTAAAAATAAACAAATTTAGCAGTGTTAATAATTTGCATTTTATCCAATCTACTGAATGGTGAGGATTTTGATGGGGGGGTAATGGTAATGGTGCTGTCAGGGTTCCAAGTAACACCCCCAACGAAAGAAGACTCCGAGGCTTGAGTTTCCTCAAAGTTCCATTTTATTAGAGATGTCATATGGGCACATCTGGGAAAACCCAAATCTGAAAGTTTCCAGGTTTTCCCCACCCAAAGAAAAGTTCAAGTCCCTGCCCAACATCCACATGTCCATCACATGGTCCAATCAATGCACCATCCCAACTGGAGATGCCTCTCAGTCGCACCACTCCAGGTGCAGGGCAGGATGTCCTTGACTCTCAGAGAAAGGAATGTTGTTATGACTATATATCACCCTGGCTCTATACAATTCCCCCTCCCAGTTTCCCACAGTAGTAAACGTGGCAGATTTGAAGGCCTAGTGCAAAAGATGGCTTCCAGGCCTGACAGGTGCTTTGAGTTGGACTTGAGTCTTGGCAGTTACGTGGACAAGTCTGTGTCATTTTCTAGGTAGCAGTTTCAGAAATGGTTGCTCTGGCCTTCTTCCTAGGGCCGAGGGTCAGTTACCCAGCTGGTTTTTGTGCCTATCCATGTTTCCCTGTTTCTAGTCCAGCGTATTAACCAGTAAGCTGTCTTGTGAGAGGATAATGTTATATTGGCTTTCTCATTCCATCCTTTTTGATATTCACTTTTTAACTACGTGGTTTTGGTTTTTTACACAGATACGATCGCTTATTGGAGACCTGTTCTATTGCCCTGGTTGGCAAATATACAAAATTTTCAGATTCATATGCTTCCGTCATAAAAGCCTTGGAACATTCTGCTCTAGCCATCAATCACAAACTTGAGATAAAGGTATGCTTTTTCCACTGACTATCCTAAATATATATATATATATATATTTACTTGCTTGGTTTAATTTGAAACTTAAAATCTGTATGGGTGTCTACCCTGAGTTGATAACTCATATTGCACCTAAAATGCTATTACTTCTACTACGTTTACCAACAGCAACAAAAACTAGCCCACCTCATATATTTCAGCAATGTTAGAAATTATGGCGCTTATCAATGTGATAACAACAATGCAAGCATTGTGTAAGAAAATCTTTGGGATGTTGATATTGTGTCAATCCCCCAATTGGCTACTACTGTACACTTTTCCAGAGCTATAATAAACACAATGGGGAAAATTGGATCAAAAGACCCAAAAGCATTTCTTTTCTTTTTTTTAATTTGATTTATATGCCGCCCTTCTCCAGAGACTCAGGGCGGCTTACAATGCGCTAAGCAATAGCCTTCATCCTTTTGTATATTTATACAAAGTCAGCTTATTGCCCCCACAACTGGGTCCTCATTTCACCTACCTTAGAAAGGATGGAAGGCTGAGTCAACCTTGAGCCTTGACGAGATTCGAACCTGCAGTAATTGCAGGCATCTGGTCTTAATAACCAGCTTAATAACAGGGTGCCTTAGACCACTGTACTACCAAGGCTCTTTCTTAGTGTGGTTCAAGGACTCCTGAGGGTCCCTTAAGACCAGGGGTATCAAACTCGATTTCATTCAGGGCCGCATAAGGATTGTGTTTGACCTCGGGGGGGGGGCATGTGGGTGTGGCCACGATGAGCTTGGCCTGAGTTCTTGTGGCCCTCCTGAGCTCTGTTTTCACTGGCATAGGGTTGCAGGAGGCCGTTACAGTTGAAAATGGAGCTTGGGTGAGCCATGCGTGGCCCTCCTGAGCTCTGTTTTCACTGGTGGAGGCACCACAGGCTGGTCCTTTGCTGTCTCCAGGACAACCCTGTGGGCCAAATCTAAATACCCTGTGGGCCGGATCCAGCCACCAGGCCTTGAGTTTGATAACTCCTGCTCAAGACCCTCTCGGATTCACCAGATTTACCAGATATTAAAAGATATTTGTAGAAATGTAAAACATATCAATCTTATTATTTTTTATTTGTTAAAATAGTTTTTCATGAACATTTTTATGTTGATAACGTTTAATATTATTTTTACATGATTCAATAAATATTCTATAAATGTGTTAATACAGTATTAATCATCGTAACCTACAGAAACAAATGGTTTTGGGGTCCTTCATAATTTTTTAAAAGTGAGGAGGGGTCCTGAGAGCGAAAAGTTAAAGATTGGCCTGGGGAATTTCTTCTGTTCCTCAAAAGAGGACTGAAAGCTCTCTAAGAATCTTGATTGCTTTGAAGGCATCATGATGATGTGATCATTTAAATGATCTTTTTTTTTTTGTAATCATCAGCTTCCTATAGCAATGTTTTTGTTGACTTTTTTTAAAAAAAATAATTTTTATTATTTTTTCTTTAAAAACAAGAACAGAAACACAAAACATAAGCGATGTTTTTCATTGATTTTTTTTAAACATATTTTTCTTTAAAACAAGAACAGAAACACAAACATAAACTTCCATTTTATAAGAGTTTCATATCAGTCTTCTTTTAAAATTCACGTTTTTCCTCTCCCCATCTTTACATATACTTGTGGTTCCCTTGTTCCTTATTTAGGTATATATTTCTTTATCTGTTATACATATTATTGTATCTATATATTACTTTACATACATTGTCTGTTTAGTGGCATATTAGTAATCCTTCTTACTTGCTGTTCCTGACCTCTAGCCATTTATACCATTTATTCCATATTAAATAATATTCCGTTTCATCTTTTTCTTCTATCCCTTTTGTCAATTTGTCCATCTCTGTTTTTCGTCGATTATTAAACTATTTTAAGATGAAAAAGCCTCCAAGGTCTATAACTTGGAACAGAAGTTGTTTTTTTTTTTTTAAAAAAAAATAAAAATCATAAGGATCATTGTTTGGTCACTATTTCGTCAGTTAATAGAATAATCAAGGCATTGAGCAACAAACCTTGACATTCAAGGTCTAAAAGTAGACAATCTTTCTTTCTTTCTTTCTTTCCAGTATATTGATTCTGCTAATTTGGAACCGGTTACATTACAAGAAGAACCAGTACGATACCACGAAGCTTGGCAGAGGCTTTGCAGTGCTGAGTAAGGCCTTCCTTTCTATGATGAGAACATGTCTCCTCATTTTATTGAAGGTGTTTTTGTACTTCTCCCAGCAATAACTTCATTTTTATTAGGCCAGACTTGTTGAGACAGTGTTAAAATAACTTCCTTTTAATGAGTTAGGCACCGGGCCTTGTTTTCTGTTTCTGAACAACAGGATGACGTATATCAGAAACAAGTTTATATTGCTGGGTCTAATTCAGATTGTTGGGGGCTATATGTCAGAGTATGAATATTCATAGACTGGAAAATAGCAACAGATCAGCCAATGGGGACTGTTTGGATAGACATGGTAACAGGTCAGCCAATGGGGACTGTTTGGAAACTGAAACATAGTCTTTGTTTGTATGGGGCCATAAGAGACAATTTAGAGTCTGGGCGTGGCTTAGTCTTTTTTTGTTTTGTTTTGTTTAGTGGAGTTTTGGTTCCAGGTGGTTTTGGTGTTCGAGGCACAGAAGGAAAAATCCAAGCCATTTCTTGGGCAAGAAAGCAGAAGAAACCTTTCCTAGGTGAGAAAATATGCTTGAATGTTATTTGTTTTTTTTGTACGGAGAAAGATGTAGCAGAACTTTAGTTGACAAGGCATTGGATCTATACCAGTGTTTCTCAATCTTAGTAGCTTGAAGATGGGTGGACTTCACGCTGGGCGATTCTGGGAGTTGAAGTCCACCCATCTTCAAGCTACCAAGGTTGAGAAACACTGGTCTATACTTTGATTTCTGTGTCCAACATTTTCTACCTGTCCAGTAGGACCAGGAGAATGGGTGCCTTCCAGATTCTTTCAATTAATCAGTGTCATCTCGAGAGAGAGAAGAAGGATGCCTTCTCTGTCACGGCACATGCCCTCTGGAATAGCATCTCTGCAGAGATTCATGTGACCCAACCTTGTGATGTTCCCAAAGTCTTTAAAAACTTGGCTTTGCTCCCAGGCCTGGGGATAGAGTGGTTGTTGAGTCCGTTGAATTTTCTTCGGCGTGTTGATGTTTTGTTTCCTCTTGCCCATACGTGATCTTTTTCTCATAGTTCTTTATTACAGCATAAACCATGGGTTCTCAAACTTTATAAACAGAGGACCAATTCACGGTCCCTCAGACTTGGGGGCCCGGATCGGCTGGGTGGGCGTGGCTAGGTGGTCATGTGACTGGGTGGGCATGGCCAATTTAGCAGTCCATTAAGCAATACACACAAATTAAACAAATTAATTTGTTATGCTCCTGGGGGTGGAAAGGTGGCTAGTGAAGGGATGTAGCTGCCTTGGGGTGTGTGTGAGGGACTTCTGTTTGTGTGTGTGTGTGTGTTCTCTCTGGAGGCTGGGGAATTTTTGGCCTCCCAAGGCCTCAGCGCGTCCCGTTTTTGGCCTCCTTGGCCTCCAGAAGGCGGGTGGGGACTGGTAGGTAGGTGGGACGATGTGGGCGGGGCAGCCTCGTCCCATGCGAGCCGGATTAATGGCTTCAGCGGGCTGTATCCGGCTTGCGGGCTGTAGTTTGAGGACCACTGGCATAAACTGTTGGGTGGCCTCTAAAGTTACTCCAATCAACCAATCCATCTCTCTATTGATTAGATAAATAAAATTCAACTAATTGCTTTGAATGTGAACCAGAATTGAAATGGTCCTTTTCTGTACCAGCTTGCTTGAAATGATAAGTTAAAAGAAATATTGTTCAGTATTATCCCAAGAAACCTCTATGTGATTTCTTGCATTCAGACTGATGCTTAATTGTAAGGCCATAAATCAGTGTTGGGATGCTGCCGGTTTAACAACTGGTTCGGTGATCGCGCACTTTGCGCGCGCCTAACGCACGCTGTGCACACAGTTTTACAAATACTAACCTTCTGTGTTATCACTTGGGAGTAACACAGCTGAGCTGCAGCAATCTGCTCTGCTGCGCCAGTCAGCTGGGAAGATAAAGATAAGTAAAGCGCAGGGGAGGAGGGAGCGAACCGGTTCTCTTCCCAGCTGATCGTTGGAGCTACCGGTTTGTCTGAACCGGTAGAATCCCCACCCCTGCTGTAAATTATCCCAAAGGTCCTCCTGTACCTGATCTTCAGCTGCTTATGTAGAGTCTAATAAAGAAGGATAATAGGACTTTGCTGTGTATTAGAGAATACCAGTGCATGTTTTTTAAAATATATTTCCTTGCTCTGTTTTCTCTAGGAGTCTGTCTGGGAATGCAGTTGGCTGTTGTGGAGTTTGCCCGCAATATCCTTGGCTGGCAAGGTAAAAGTGTGGGAAAATAAACATTTGGGCCTGTCTTTAAGAATGTTAATCTTTAAAATCGCTTGTGATATAATTGCTGTAGGGCAGCAGTATACCGGGAACATTTAAATCGCAATAAAGCTTTTTATACTCGTAAGGTAATGGTACCTATTTCACTTTACCCAGTTTTTTACAAGAGTTTATAAAGGGATGAGCTTTTAATTCTCTAAATTGTTCGCAATACAAAATATAAACCTCCCATGTTTTTATTGCTTTGTTTACTAGCCTAAGTGTAGAGGTCTTAATAAGAACACACCTATTTACAAATGTTCAAACTTAAGTAGTGGATTATTAAAATATACAACATGGTATATTATTGATTTGGGTAGGACTGCCAAGGTTGGAGACCCCTGGTATATGTGAAGCGTTTGCTCTGAGTCTTGCGTACATTGTCATTAATACTAATTAACGGAAAAGCTGCTTTCTACTGGAAATGTAGATTTTTTTTCTTAAGACCCGAGAATTTATGTCATCAAAGCCTATCATCCACAGATGCCAACTCTACCGAATTTGACCCTAAAACTACACATCCAGTGGTAAGTGTGATGATACTTTTTTAATCCATTGTGATTTCTTTTTATGTATACCAAGAACATTTTCTTCCTTCCCTCCCTCCCTCCCTTCTCACAACAATTAGTTTGAAAGGAAATGTAAAACATGGCCTCATCAGAATGAATTATGATGAAAATAATCAGACTTCCCCATAGTATTATGATTGATGAACTTCTGTTAAAATGTTGTCTCATATTTGAAGTTAGGTGTTTCTCAGAGAGTTCCTCTGCCATTTTTTTTTGTAGATATGAAAGTCCATATTTTATTTTATTTAGAGCCAGTGAATCTCTCAATTTGACCAAATAGGATGTGTGTTACATTTACTTGACTTTCTATTCAAGAGTGTTTTAGATACCTTAAAAGTAAACTTTTGCATGTTTGTATATGTGTATGGGTATGTTACCTATGCATATACTGTTAAACTTTACACACCCACATGAATACACTCTAAAACCCATGGTACACATGAAAAATACTGTATTAGCTGGTAGAATTGGGGTTTAAGCCCTTGGATTAAGCTCTGGATTACCAATGCCAGAAACCATTAATTTTGTTTTTAGATGCTACTAAACCCGTGTAAATGAATCAGTTCACATATTTTGTTTTCCTTGCATACTTGCTTAACATTCTTAGTTGTCTTATCTTCTCCTCCTCCTCTATCACATCATCCTCTTTGACTTCTCAGGTAATTGACATGCCGGAACACAATCCAGGTCAAATGGGCGGAACCATGAGGCTGGGCAAGAGAAGAACCATCTTCCAAACCAAGAACTCAGTCATGAGTATGCTTTTCTTGGCCTTCCTTTTTGTTTTTCCCCCCCCTTCCTTTCTTTTGACCCTTGACTGTATTTTGAGTATACAAATGCCTAGGCTGCCTTAACATATGGGAAATTATAGCTAGTGGCTGTCCCGCTTTCCTAGGACATTTGGGGCAACTTTGATGACTTTGGTAGTAGCTCGACAAAGAAAAATATATATATACCGCAAACTTTGTATTTTAAACTTAAGTATTTACTAGACCACCCCCGTGACCCCTTGGGTCATCGTTTCAGAGATACTTCCTTGCCAGATTCCTCAATGCTTTCAGCAGTGGTAGAGCTGCTAGTGCCGTGATGGCAAACCTATGGCACGCATGCACAAAGTGACACGCGAAGCCATGTCACCTGGCATGCGCGGCCTTGCCTGTTTATTGTCCGGGTTTCTAGTACGCATGCACACATGACGATCAGCTGTCCTTCATGTGCACGGCAGTGCCAAAAACCGGCGTGTGCATGCGCACTGGCCAGTTGATTGTCAGGCGCGCATGTGTCCTAGAGCCCAGAAGTTTGGCTTTTCAGGAGCGCGGCCCCAACGAGCATGTGCATGCACGACGTTTCTGGGCAACCTTTTCGGCACTCAGTGCCGAAAAGGCTTGCTATCATTGTTCTAGTGTGTAACTTGAAAAGTTTTGTAAAATTCAGGGAAATATTCAGAGATCTATCTGTCTTGAAAGTAGTCCATGTTGAACTGTATAATACACTCAAATGTCAGGAGTTGACTACAGGAAATGTTTTATGACATTTAGAATTATGTCATAAAATGATTTAGGATCATGTTTAGGTCACAAAATGTTTTGTAAACATGGCCACATTTCAATTCCACGGGAGAGTCACGGGACCTGGATTTTGGATGCGTTCTGTAAACTAGCTCATTTGAAGCACCTTGGTTCCAAACATTTTGCCCTGTGATGCATTGTTTTGTCAATTAAAGATTACAGACACAAGAGTTTTAGTATATAGATAACAGCAAGATATTGTGATAGCCAGTTAACAATTGAACACGTTCACAGAGGAAAAGTCAGTTTGCGGTTATTAGTTGTAACATGAAACTCCAGGTACAGAGAGGGTATATGACATCACCGAATAACAGCTGCTGGGGAATCACAGGTGGGGAAAGCTATTGTCTTCGCACCATTGATGGACTTCTGGTTCAGATGAAAAGCTTAGAGATGTAGCATATTTGAGAGCCAGTTTGGTCTAGTGTTTAAGGCACCAGGCTAGAAAGCAAGAGACAGAGAGTTCAAGTCCCGCTTTAGCCATGAAAGCCAGCTGAGGTGACTTTGAGCCACTCCTTCTCTCTCTCAGCCCAACTCACCTCACAGGGTTGTTGTGGAGAAATTAGGAAGAGGAAGGTTTGTTGGTTCACTGCCTTGAATATTTGTGAAAATAATAAAGGCGGGTTATAAATAAATGAATAAATATTAGACTAGGACAGGGATGTCAAACTCAAGGCCTGGGGGCTGGATCCGGCCCACGGGGTGCTTAGATCTGGCCCATGGGGCCACCTTGGAAACAGAAAAGGCCGGCCCGCAGTGCCTCTGCCAGTGAAAACGGAGTTTGGGAGGGCCACACGCGGCCCTCCCGAGCTTCGTTTTCGTTGGCAGAGGGTTGCAGGAGGCCGTCGCAGCTGAGAACAGAGCTCGGGAGCCCATTTTTACTGGCACAGTGCTTGGGCCGCCACAGGTGACCCCGACACGAGTTACATCAAGCTGGCCACATCCACACTGGCCACCCCTCCCCCCCACAAGGTCAAACATAACCCTGATGCAGCCTTCGAGTTTGACACCCCTGGACTAGAAGATAGGCTCATGCATTCTTTCTTTGGTGACATTTTGATGAACACAGGAACTGCTTTCTAATAAAGTTTTCTGTAAGAGGAAGAAAATCAACATTATATCAGGAAAAGGCAAAGGGAAGGTATGGCATTAATAAGTATGGCTAATTTCAAATAATCAAATGGCCATGTATTTTTTCCCACCAATAGGAAAACTGTATGGAGATGGTGATTACTTGGAAGAAAGGCACAGACACAGATTTGAGGTATGGCTACTTGTAGTGGAGAGAGGCGGTGGGGGGATGACGACGACCCCCTTTTTCTCCAAAGTCCAGTTTTTTTAAAAAAAATCACCTGGTGTAATCTTCTCTTCGTAGGTAAATCCAGAGCTGAAAAACTCGTTTGAAGAGAAAGGTATGAAGTTTGTGGGCCAGGATGTGGAAGGAGAGCGAATGGAAGTGGTTGAGTTGGAAGGTGAGCAGTGATCTGTCACCAGAAGGGTTGCTATTGTTAATTGAGGAAAAGCTTTAGGGGTTTCTCTGAGATTTGTGGAAGTGATCTTTCCTTAGATACTGTGTTTTCCCGAAAATACGACCTACTCCAAAAGTAAGCCCTAGCTTGATTTTTACACGTGCGGCCCAGAGGTGGGTTTCAGCAGGTTCTGACCAGTTCTGGAGAACCAGTAGCGGAAATTTTGAGTAGTTTGGAGAACCGGTAGTAAAAATGCTGACTGGCCCCGCCCCCATCTATTCTCTGCCTCCCGAGTCCCAGCTGATCGGGAGGAAATGTGGATTTTGCAGTAACCTTCCCCTGGATTGGGGAGGAAATGGAGATTTTACAGTATCCTTTCCCTGCCACGCCCACCAAGCCACACCCACAGAACTGGTAGTAAAAAAAATTGAAACCCACCACTGGTGCGCCCAATATAAGCCCTACTCCCAAAATAAGCCCTAATTAAGACCCCACCCACTCCAGGGTGCACGGGTAAAAATTAAGCTAGGGCGGGGATGGGGGGGTGTAGCTACCCTACAACTTAGCTTCGGACAGTTACAGCCAGGCCTTGCACACCTCGGCCCATTTCTCCTGCAGCTGGCAAGGCATTCCTAAAGGGTTCTGTAGCCAATAACAGAGCTCCGGATTGATCTGGAGCTCTGTTATCGGCTACAGAGCCCTTCAGGAAAGCCTTGCTGGCTGAAGTTTCTGAAGGCCTCTGACAGTGAAAAGTGTTTCCCCCAAAAATAAGGCCTTATGACAGGGTCTTATTTTGGGGAAAACACGATAGAAAAAAAAAGAGAATTGCTGTAGTAGTTCTTTAAAAAATGAATTTCAGTGAGGTCCTTGGTGCTCTCTGAGCTTGGTTTTCTTTTTCAGTACCAAACTAGGTAACATCAGTGATTTACCCAGATTGCAAAAAAACAACCAAGCTCAGAGAGCACTAAGGACCCCGCAGTTCAACCCTGGGTACAAATATTCTCTTCCATAGCTACACACCTCTAGCTTTTTATACGATATTCATGTAGACTTATGAATAGTTTTGGCAATTAAGGTAATAAAGCATGATTTATTTTCTCCTCTAGAACATCCATTTTTTGTGGGGGTTCAGTATCACCCAGAATTCCTCTCCAGACCCATAAAACCCTCTCCTCCTTACTTTGGCCTCCTCCTGGCCTCCGCAGGAAAACTCTCACATTATCTCCAGAAAGGTTGCAGACTCTCTCCCAGGTAAGTCCAGCCTCCTGTATACTGTTGGAACTTGCTTTGGGAGTATGTGAGCTCAGGTTTACATCCATCTGGCGTTGGAGCCTTCATGATAACATCCTATTCCCTTGCACAGTATTTTGTTTTCTGCATCTAATCAAATAACTATTTCTCTTACTTTCATATACTGTATTTTTCAGAGTATAAGATGCTCTGGAGTAAGATGCACATTAGTTTTTGGGGTGGAAAACAAGAAAAAAAATTCTGCCTCTGCCTACCAGCATCCATTGATATTCATCTGACTAGTGCCCTTGCAGCAAACAGCCTGGTCAGCTTCAGAACGTTATATCAGCCTGATTCAGCACGAGCAGCTGATTGGCGGTTGGATCTGCCTCCCAGAATACTGCCAATCAGCTGTTTCAGGATCCGGGGATCGCCACATCCCATCGCCACCTTCACACGTTGCGTTTTTGGCCTCCACATGCTCTGCTTTAGACCCGTTCCAGGCTGCGGGGATCGCCACAGCACATTGCCACCGATCGCTGCCTCTACGCATTGCATTTTCAGCCTCTGCACGCCCCATTTCTGGCCTCTGCACATTGTGTTTTCTGCAGGTTCAAGGCTGCGGGGATTGCCGCCACCACCGATTCCCGCCACCTGGAACAGGCCGAAAATGGGACGCACGGAGGCCAAAAACAGGGCATGTGGAGGCCAAAAACATGACATGCGGAGGCCAAAAATGTGACATGCGGGGGCTGTGATCGGCAGCGGTGTGCTGTAGCGATCCCGGCAGCCTTGAACAGGTTTAAAACAGGGTGTGCGGAGGCTGAAAACGCAATGCACGGAGGCCAAAAATGCAACACTTGGAGGCAGCAATCGGCGGCAATGTGCTGTGGCAATCCCCACAGCCTGGAACGGGGCTAAAACGGAACATGCGGAGGCTGAAAATGGTTGAAGGGTGAGGGCTGGCAGGTGGGCAGGGCTTCGGCAACATTTGGTGTATAAGATGCACAGATATTTCCACCCACTTTTAGCGGCGGGGGAGGGGGAGTGCATCTTATACTCCAAAAAATATGGTATTTGGTCTTTAATAATAAAAAAAAAAAATGGTTCAGATTAGCCTGTCAGCAAAAACTTTCCAAGACCCTTGTGGCCTATCTAATTCTGTGTCTTCCTGTAACAGGTCATTATGTTACAAAACAAGAATGGGCCCCCACTATATAAAAAAAGGTTTTTATATAAATACAGCCAAGCAACCTTATCTTCAGGAATGTTGAGACCTCCAGTGTTTGCTGTAGATTGTAGTCTGTTCTTTCTCTTGATTTCTTTTGCCTCAGTGGCCAGGAATTCTAGCTGAACCAGTAGACCAGGAACAGAATTTTGTTTATGTATGTAAGAGAAATCCTGTTATTTTTCTAACAACCTGCATTTTACAGGGATACCTATAGTGACAGAAGTGGAAGTAGTTCCCCTGATTCTGAGATCACAGAACTGAAATTTACTGCAGAGAATCATGAGTAAACTGCTGGTAAAATCTTTATTTTTCATTTTCCAGGTTTTTAAAATTGTTTCTTTCGCTATTTGCTTGCATCACATTTCCTGGGACCAGCATTGTAGTCAAAATTACCAGGTTAAAGAGTATTTTCCAAATACTGATACACACACACACACATACACACACACACACATATAAATAGCTCTCTGTGTGTATGTATGTTCCAGCATAACCCTGGAACGCCTCGAGCAATTTCAGCCAAACTTGGTACACAGATGACTTACTCTCTGGAAAAAAATACTGTGGGGATAAGACACCCCTAACACCCCTTCTCTCTGTGTCTGTGTCTGTGTGTGTGTGTGTTCCAGCATAACTCTGGAACGCCTGGGCCGCTGAAATGAAAAGGAATGAATTGTATCTATAGTGTCAAATCACAGTACTTTTGACAGTGATAGTGTGCATTTTGGATTCAAGTTCTGTTAAGCTACAGCCTGTTGTGCCTTAAAATGGCTTCAACTGTACAGCACAGTGGAGTTGCCATGGTAACGGCTTCACGATACTCCACAAGGGGGCTCCCTCTGGTAAGGGGGGATTGGTTCTTAAATACCGGGGCAACGCTGGGTTATCAGCTAGTTTGATATAAATATCTCTGATCTTCCTCTTTTTCTCTCTCTTCATCCCAACCTACCCACCATCCAGGTGTTTGGAAATTCTTCACTGGACAGCCATACGTCCTGAGGATTTTGTAGATCATGTTATTATAATTGTTTTTATTTTTGGAGGACATCTTGTCGTTACTTTTATTTTTATTTTTTAAAAAAGAAAGTATTCCGAGAAACTGGCAGTGCTGCTTTAGTTGTGCTCAACTGTGAACAAAGTGCAGAAGCTGAGGGAGGGGAAGAGACATTTTGTTTGAACAGGCCATTGTAAATGCTCGCAGAAGAGGCCGCGCAGAATCTCTGTTCAGGATTTTGATGCTTCTCCATTGTTGAGAGAGGTAGATTATATTGTCGGCATCTCAGTGGAAAGTCGTGCAAGGCAGGCCATCGCAAGCTTCTAAGGCAGAAGTTTTCAAACTTGGCAGCTTTAAGACTTGTGGACTTCAACTCCCAGAATTCTCCAGCCAGCATGGCTGGAGAATTCTGGGAGTTGAAGTCCACAAGTCTTAAAGCTGCCAAGTTTGGGGATCCCTATTCTAAAGTATTCTAAAACAAACTGGTGCTACACTTAACATTGCTTAACCTTTCCGAAGAGTATAATTTTCCTGTTCACGAGATACAGTGTATTCTGATGCTAAGCAAATCTGGCCACACATTCAAAGATGTTTCAAAAATGTGAGTGGGTCAATTCCCCCCCGTGCGCCCCATTTTACGCATTCACCAGAGGAGCATGGCTTCCTTTAGTTCAGCTTCCTGAACTGATTCGATTCCTTGCATCAAGGGGGGGGGGGTGAGGGGTGGGGGAGGGTGTGCACGTGTATGAAAAAGTGACTTTTCAGAAGTTGCCTTTTTGCACCTCATTGAGAGCTTCGCCTTGGACTAGAAAGAAGCACCGAGGGTCTTATTTTTCGAAGACCACCCTGTGCAGAACGAAGAGCTCCTGTTGGCGTATGAGGCTGTCCCAGGCACCTGTTTTTTTTTACAAGGGGAAGTATGCCTCCAGGGACACGCAGATGCAGCCGTAGGAGAGTGAAAGGATGAGCCTGCAAAGGGGGGCGGGGGGGGCGGGTTGAAGGAAAACATGGTTTACGATCTTTTCCCAGTGCAGGTTATCAACTACGTTTCCCAGCAAGTTAGGTGAAACAGTGTGTTAGTGCAAATAGATTGGATGTACAGATCCTTTTCAGTTCATTAAAACTTTGGGAAAACAATTGGTTTGCCCCGTGTTGTTTATATAACTTGAAAACTCTTTTTTTCCCCCATGCCCTCTCCATTTCTCTTATTTAAAGAGTGGAATTTCTTTTGAAATTAGATCGTATTGTCCCTTCCTTCCTCCCTCCCTCTCTCCCTTCCTCTCATCACATTGTCCTTTCCTTCCTTCCTTCCTTCCTTCCTTCCTTCCTTTCCTTCCTCCTTCCCTCCTTCACATTACATTGTTCCTTCCTCCCTCCCATCATTGTCCCTTCCTTCTTTCCTTTCCTTCCTTCCTTCCTCACATCACATTGTCCTTTCCTTCCTTCCTTCCTTCCTTCCTTCCTTCCTTCCTTCCTTTCCTCCCTCCCTCCCTCCCATCACATTGTCCCTTCCTTCCTTCCTTCCTTCCTTCCTTCCTTCCTTCCTTCCTTCCTTCCTTTCCTCCCTCCCTCCCTCCCATCACATTGTCCCTTCCTTCCTTCCTTCCTTCCTTCCTTCCTTCCTTCCTTCCTTCCTTCCTTCCTTCCTTCCTTTCCTTCCTCCTTCCCTCCTTCACATTACATTGTTCCTTCCTCCCTCCCATCACATTGTCCCTTCCTTCTTTCCTTTCCTTCCTTCCTTCCTTCCTCACATCACATTGTCCGTTCCTTCCTTCCTTCCTTCCTTTCCTTCCTCCCTCCCTCCCTCCTTCACACCACATTGTTCCTTCCTTCTTTCCTTCCTTCTTTCCTTTCCTTCCTCCTTCTCTCCCTCACATCACATTGTTCCTTCCTTCCTTCCTTCCTTCCTCCCTCCCTCCCTCCCTCCCGATCAGTGGTGGGATTCAGCCAATTCAGGTGAACTGGTAGTTAAATTGCTGACTGGCCCCACCCCATCCCTTCCCACCCCGCCCCTTCCAGGTGTCCCCAGGCGCCCCATTTTGGCTCCCAGGTAAGTGCAAGGAGGCCTATTAGGCCCAAAACGGTGTGGTGGTGGGGAGTGCGGTGTGCCATCCCCATGGCCCGTTTTTGTTTCCAGGAGACTGTAGGGAGGCCTTCTAGGCCCAAAACGGGGCACTGGGGGGGGGGGGCGCCTGTCCACCATGGCCACGCCCACCCAGCCGGTCATTAGTACACAGAACCGGTTGTTAAATTATTTGAATCCCACCACTGCTCCTGATTATTGCTGATACTATACCTGGAATACTAGAAAAAGATGGTAGAAACTACCATCCCAACTCCACTGTCCCCAAATCACACTAAGGGCCAACTGAAAACTTCCTGGGACCCATTGCCTAATGTTTACTCAAGGAATTAACTTGGCTGCTCTTCCTTAACCCACGGAAAGGAGGTCGCTATTATTATATAATCTGAAACAACCACCCACATAAATGCTGGTCTGGGGGTTCCGACAGATGCCTTAATTTAATCATGAGCCTCAAGCCAAGCTTCAAAAGTGCTCTCGAGTTGCCAGCTGGTGGATGTCAGTTAAAGAATACTGTACCATAATCCACGTTTGGACTTTTAACCTGCTTGAACAGCCCAGCAGTAACTTCCTGTTTTTTGTTTCTAAGGAGAGAATTGCCGATAGCAGTAATAGGCACACAGTGAAAACAGGCAGAGGAAAGGGCAGGTTAGAGAAGGGGGGTGATGGGAATAGAGCCTTGATAGTACAGTGGTTTAGTGCACCCTGTTATTAACACAGCTGCCTGCAATTTCTGCTGGTTCGAATCTCTCCGAGGCTCAAGGTTGACTCAGCCTTCCATCCTTTCTAAGGTAAGTGAAATGAGGACCCAGTTTGTGGGGGCAATAAGCTGACTTTGTATAAAATATACAAAAGAATGAAGGCTATTGCTTAACGCATTGTAAGCCGCCCTGAGTCTCCGGAGAAGGGCGGCATATAAATCAAATTAAAAAAAAATAAAAAATTGCCATGTTAATATAGTTGCAAATAATGGTTTCCCCCCCCCTTTAAATACCGATAACGTGAAATGTATTGATGCACAACAGTGCGTGTACAAAAGATGATTTCCATCACTTTCATCAACCTGACTGGTTTGATAACACACACACATCCACACAGAGAGGAGGGAAAAATTGCTTTCTCCACTCTACATGTATTGGAAAGAGCAAAGCAGAGCCTAATAATGGCCCCCATTCTCCTGGCACAAGATGACCGTAGGTAGATCCAAGCTTTTAACTGGGGCCGCGTTTTCTTTGCCCAGGCATGTATGTAGCTGTCCTCCAGCTGATTATGGAAGGCATGGCTTAACGTTACGAGATGACGCAGCATTTTGTGCTGTTATTCTGCAAACGTATCTGCTGTTGCAGGTTTTCTTTCTCCTTCAGCAAGTCGCCTGTTTTCAATTCCAGCTTCTTGATTTCCTCTGTCCATTTCTGGGAAATTTACAAAGTCATGGTCATTCCTTGCCCCATAATAGCGGTTTTGCACTATTTGTTTTGCAAGCTGGACTCTGGTGATAGCATCAGGAAAGCCAGAAAGTCTCTTAAAAAAGTAAGGAGATGGCCTGGCTTGCCCTTGTTTCTTGCATGATCTTAGCAGGGGCAATGTCTTCAGTTATTTTGGAACACCTTAATCTATTCTGCAGAAGGTTTACTTAAAAGCAGAGCACTGTAGCAGGAAAAAAAAAAATGCCTTGGATATTTTAATCGTTGGGTTGCTAGAGAGAAGGCTGACACAACCATCATCAATAGCTGAACTCTACCTATGATTTTAATTTGAAAGGATTTAGCAGTTTTATTTTTCTGCTGGCCTTTGGGAACTTTAAACTTGCTTTTCAATGACAAAAGTATTTATTCCTGACAAAAACCATCAATTCCGATACAAGCCTCTAAAGCCCCCCAATTTTGTATGTTGGGGAACCAGAAGCTATTTCTTATGTGCCACAGTGGTTAGAGTGCAGTACTGCAGGCTACTTCTGCTGCCTGCCGGCTGCCTGCAATTTGGCAGTTTAAATCTCACCAGGCTCAAGGTTGACTCAGCCTTCCATCCTTCCGAGGTCGGTAAAATGAGGTCCCAGATTGTTGGGGGCCATAGGCTGACTCTAAACCACCTAGAGAGGGCTATAAAGCACTGTAAGGTAAAGGTTCCACTCGCACATCTGTGCTAGTCATTCCTGACTCTAGGGGGCAGTGCTCTGTTTCAAAGCCGAAGAGCCAGCGCTGTCCGAAGACTTATCCATGGTCATGTGGCCAGCATGACTAAACACCAAAGGCGCATGGAACGCTGCTACCTTCCCACCAAAGGTGGTCCCTATTTTTCTACTTGCATTTTTTAATTGCTTTTGAACTGCTAGGTTGGCAGAAGCTGGGACAAGTAACGGGAGCTCACCCTGTTACGCGGCACTAGGGATTCGAAGCACTGAACTGCTGACTTTTCCATTGACAAGCTCAGCATCTTAGCCACTGAACCACCACGTCCTGTAAAGTACTAAAGCATTGTAAAGCAGTATATAAGTCTGTGCTATTGCTCTTGCTTATCGGATGGCACTTTCAAACTTAGTTCTTTGTGTGACAGCTAGAATTTGGTCCCCAAGCATTTTATACAAGATGTGCAAAATCTGAACGTTACCTGCCGGCACCACTCTTGGATAGCGCTTCCAGAGAGGGGTCCTTGGATGCTGCCATCTCGCCTCAGGTACACCTCCCCCTGATCTGTTTCATACAGGAGGGGTTCTGCGTGGGGCTTGGGAGGATGGACGCTCAGCCGGATGACTTTGAGAAAGATGCCCGTGTCTTCTGCTTTGATAACTGGGATGAAGCTGAGCGTGTAGGCGGTAGGGAAAACCTGGGGCTTGAAGGTTTTTAAAAGAGAATCGGTCAGCAGGCGAATTCGGTCTTCTTCCTTGTGGTCGCACTTGGCGCCACGCACCAAGCCGTTGTCCTCAACTCCCACGAAAAGACTGCCCCCTTCACTGTTGAGAAAAGCACAGGTGTACTTCCGCAAATGATGCTTTAGCGTTGTCGTCAGGTATTCTCCGCTCCCTTGCTTGAATTCCACATTCCGTGTCTCCCCACCAATGAAAGCTCCGTAGAACAGACATTCTCTCCCAACAATCTCTTTATGGACAATGGCACTGTCCGAGCGGGTGCTGTTCAGAAAAGTCACTGGCCAGTCGATCAGTCTCCAAGGGTAGCGGATGCTTTTTCTGATGGGATTAGCTCTGTTGTCATTTGCCAGTTGCTTCCTTCTCTCGGGCCCTGACGGTCCTCCTAGCAGACCATCAGATCTGCTCCCCATGGAATCACTCTGTAGGCATGATGAGTAAAATTCAAGCGTATAATCAAATGTCACCAGTAAAAGGACTTGCGGCTTTGCAAGAATGTAGGTTCCTGTTTTGGTTGAGCAATTGTGATAAAAATTACATACCCGTATAGATCCAATATTTCCTGTTGTGCTTTATATACAAACATTGGTGTTCAAACAGGGAAGGAAGAGCTTAAGTGCAGGGGCTGTAATTGTTTTTCTATTCTAAAAGCTGAATGGCTGTCCCAAAGGTGCTTTTTTTTCAAAAGGCAACTGGACTTTCTTTGTTTTTTCTTGAAGAACTTTCACTTCTCATCCAACAAGCTTCTTCAGTTCATGAACTGAAGAAGCTCCTTGGATGAGAAGCGAAACATCTTCAGGGAAACAACAAAGTCCAGTTGCCTTTTGAAAAAAAATAGCTTTGAGGCAACCATGACCTGGATCACTGAATGGCTGTCACTGCTGAAAACTCTGAAACCAGGGAAGAGTTTATAATTCAAGATCTATACTGAGTTTGTCTCCTTTGTTGGTTTAGAACAGCCAATTGTTAATATGTATAACACATGGGATACCTTTGGGTCTCTGTGGAGGAATCGTAATTACATCCTAGTATGCCATTGGACATATTTTCCCCAAACTTTGTGGCTAGTAGGGTCCTCCCCCACCTCCCAAATAACTCCTGTAAGTTCCCTAGAGCTTCAGAAGTGGCCAAAATTGTGGAAACCTTTTGGGAAAAGTGTATTTTTGAGGTTTGATGTCTAAAAACACCACAACTTTTTGGAGTTTCAAGATAATCCTATTCCACTGCTGGAATGGCCTGGGAATAGCCCAGACCTTAACCCAATTGAAAACCTATGGAGCCGACTAAAGAAACTTGTTAGTCAGAAGCGACCCAGCAATAAAACCCAGTTAATAGAAGCCATCCTTCAATCTTGGTTTCACATTAGAACAGCTGCAGAACTAAAAGACTTGGTTCACTCCATGGGAAGATGTTGTAAGGCCATAATTCATGCTAATGGTTACCCAACTATTAACTGACATGATAATTTTTGTATATCTCATTTTTTCTGTTTCACTTTTCTTCTTTATACTGTAACTGCTATTCTAATAGCAAATCCTTCATAAAAGTTATTGCATTACATTCTTGATTAAATTATCTTTCCATTGACATATAATTTTATGTCTTTACTCCAGAAAAAAGTGGTGTTATTAGCTAGTTTTAAGAAAATACACTTTCCCCAAAAGGTTTCCACGATTTTGGCTACTACTGTATATGGTTTAGCAATTATGGGTGTGGCAATCCAATACATTTAAATGGTGTTTAGATGTACCACACTGAGAGTGAGGCTTATAGGCTTATAGAAAATAAGTCAGTTTGGAAGTATAACCATGACCGCATTTGTCTAAATTTCATATTGTCCGTTGGCATCAATGTGCTCTCTGAAGGTTATTGCAATAACTTGGGAGTTATTTAGCCAAATGGAACCACCGTCTCCAAAGAACAAATCTGTTCTGTGTTAAATCTGTTTGAAGTGACACTTAAAAGCTGAGTTTACTCTGCCTGCTGCAAATTAAACCTTGCTTAAGGGAACACGGAATTGTGGCGTTAGACTTGAAAGAAGGTAGCTGGGTCCAGGCAACATGCTAAATCCCAAATCTTTTGGGGACTTTTTTTTAAAAACAAAAAAACAATTGCTGCCAAATGTCCTGTCTGCAAACAATGCCTAGATTTACCGTGACATGCTTATTTTAGTGCATGGTAGATACACAATTAGACTATTCTGCTTTAATACTATTTTAAAGGAATATGGAAAAAAATCTAGATGTGCTAGAAATATTTTGTAATACATGAAGGTGGCCTCTGTTATGTCATGGTGAATTAGATTGGGTGCTATTGTTTTGCTGAGAGGGAAAAGATTTAGGGCTTATGTGGCAAGGAATAAACCCCTTATTAGAATAGCCAAGCTTCCCCTTGCTATTATGGTGCAAGGAAAACATTTATTGTTATTTATTTCCTTGCAACGGAGAGAAAAAAAGCAAAAGGCATACATTTCATGCACCTTGCTTCTTGCACATGTATGTGTATCTTTCATGTATGTCTGCTTGGATAAGGGGAGGATTCCGAGAACTTTAAGAACCAGTTCATTAGTGGACTTTGGCTTCTCCACTATTCCAGCCTTTCATTCATACTAAATACATTTCATTGTTGATTTTAAACAGAAGTTTGCACAGGTATTTTAAGTACAAGAATGATCTGGCTGGTGCAGTTTGTGTGATTCTTGATTTCTGTCTTCTTGGTGTTGCATAGGTGAGAAGCTTTTATATATGCCCAAGAATTTAGCATATAACAGCTATCCTGCTTTTTCAAACCATTAGTTTGGAATCCCTAGTACCGTGATGGTGAACCTATGGCACGTATGCCCGAAGTGGCACGTGGAACCATGTTGCCTGGCATGTGTGGCATCGCCCATTCCTCTTCCGGGTTTCTGGCGTGCATGCACGTGCAATGATCAGCTGACCTTTTTGCATGCAACAGTGCTGGAAACTAGAAGAGCTGGTCTTCCGTTTTCATGTGTGAGCATGCGTGCCAGCCAGGTGATTGTCACGTGTGCATGCGCACCAGAAACCCGGAAGAGTAGCTGGCTGAAACCGGAAGTTCAGTAGCTGAAACTGGAAGTTTATTTTCGGGCATGTGCAGGCACCCTGGGCAGCTCCTCTTCCGGGTTGCAGCTCAGACGCATGCGCGCTCCCTTTTCAGTGCTGAAAAAGTTTGCCATCACTACCCTAGTATAACAGAAGAGTTAGCTTTCTGGCACCTTACCTCTCTGCTAGTTTTGGTAGCAGTTGCAGGCTTTTTGCCTTGTCCCACCACAAGATTTTTCCCCTTCTGCACAAGCTCTTTGGAGAGGTTGTGTTCTGCCTCCGAAACAAGGAGCAGTTGTTTGAGGACTTGCTCCAGGCTGATTTCTGTGGCCACCTGAACATAAGCGTAGGCCTGCTTACGTTTCTTGATCACTTCAATATCGTATCTTTGGAGCGTGACGCTTGCCATACTGAGGATGTCCTTCAACATACTGCCAAGATCTTCGCTGGAATGTTTGGGGTTTAAGTTTCCAATGTAAAGGACATAGGTTTGGGTCTGACCAGAATGAACATCTTCCTCAGTTTTTGCTTCTTCCAAAGCTGCCTCTGGAACCTGATCTACGTTGCCGGCTACTTGTATGTCTTCTACTACGATTTCTGGAATGACGTCCGTTTCCATTTTCAGGCCTTAACGAAAGGTTTGCATTTGGCTATATTTCTCAGGGGTTGCTAGATGGAGCACAGAAAAGCTTATTAGGTCATTCTACATGGATCTTGCTTGAAGCTATGAGTAGTACATGATTCAAGAATGATCTCTTCTCTTATGGCTTGCTTCTGCGAAGTAGAAACAGAATTTTGCTCTTACAAATGGCCAAGGGCATAAAATCTCTGTATGGAGATCAAAGCTCCATAGGGGGAGACAACCCCCCTCCCAAATGACACTTAGGAGAATGGGGGATGTTAATTGTAATCTGGTCATAGGAGTGTCAGGGTTCTAAGGAACACCCCCAATGCAAGAAGTCTCCAAGGCTTTGAAGTTCCTCAAAGTTCCATTTTATTAGAGACGTCATATTGGCACAACTGGGAAAACCCAAATCTGAAAGCTTCCAGGTTTTCCCCACCCAAAAGAAAGTCCAAGTCCCTTCCCCTGCACCCACATGTCCACCTCATGGTCCAATCAATGCGCCATCCCAACTGGAGATGCCTCCTAGTCACGCCACTCCAGGTGCAGGGCTGAATGTCCTTGACTCTCAGAGAAAAGTTATTATGGCCAGATATCTTCCCAACTCCATACAATCCCCCCTCCGTTTCCTACAGCACTAAGTGTGGCAGCCCTGAAGAGCCAAAGAAAAAGATGGCTTCCACGGCTGACAAGGAGCTTGCTCCTGTTGTTTCTTAGCAGCTATCTCTCAAACAGAGTACGAAAGTTTACAATCTGATTTGACTTAATAGATCATATAATGAAGATTCAGATGTTAGATTTATGCAGTGACCTAATACTTTTTTTTCAGTGACTATTCTATTTTAAGTTTTCCCACACTTCTCCTAAGAAGCTTCTTTAGGATGAAGCAACTTCTCTCTTCAGGAGACATTAGTTACACTTAGTTCTTTCTCCTAGGTAATTCTGATACTTCAGGAATAGGTTTAGCTACAATGATTGGGTCATCTACTCAGGGTTGGGCTTTAAAAATTTTAGCAAGGTGCCTGGTTGCTGGGTGGGCATGGCGATAGTGGGCGTGGCCTAGTCGGCCTCCTGCACCATTGTGTGGGGGACTTTGCCCTCCCTGGGCTCCGGAGGTTTTACTTGAGCCTCCGGGAGGGTGAAAATGGCCTTCCCAGGCTCCGGAGGCCCTCTGGAAACAAGCCTGTTTCCGAACTTCTGGTAGGCCCGTTTTTCACCTGTGCATGCCCTGCACTTACCTGCATCCAAAATAGGCCACATAGGGACTCCTGGGAGGGGCAGGGCGGGGTGGGCGGGGCCAGCCAGGAGTGGGATTTGGGGGTTATCCGAACTGCAGAGAATCTTAGCTAGAGGTTCTCTAGAACCACTGCGAACCCCCAGCAGCCCACCCCTGCATCGACTTAATACTAATTCCAGCTTGAATGTTTATTCTGTCCTTTACTAGAATGTTGAGATCTGCTCGTGGTTGGAAAAAAAGGGAAACATTATGAATTCAGGAATTGGTTCCACATGTGCATCTGTTCGGATATACTTTGCCTTCCCTTTCTCATCTTTCTTAATTTCACCAAAATCATTTGGGCCAGGTGGAGAAGTCCTTCCTCTGTTGCTGTTTTTTTAAAAAAATTTGGGAATGACAATTTATTGTCCTGCTGCAAGTCACTCACTGGGTCTATCTGCCTTGTGTCCACCCCATGTTTACCATACCTCATCATGGCCAAACGTCAGAAGCCTGTTGTGACTGTAGTTGATGAAAAGAGGTGGAAAGATAAGACTGATGAAATGGCCTGAATAAATGGCAAAAATGAAAACAAGGTAGTTGTCGTTTCTATTACTAAGCTTATAGCACAAGTAACTTGACACTCTACTCCAAGCTGTACAAACTTTGTCTTACCTTCAGTTTCACATCCTTAAAAACCCTGTGCCATAGGAGGAGTTGGTTCTCATACATTTCTTAATAACTCCAGGTTTGTTAAAAAATTGTGCTGCTGCTATTTCTCAGGCGTCTATTCCAAGTCTTAAAGAGTTTAAATTGTGAGGTCATAGATGTTCTTGTGACAATTCTAACATATTCGCTTGAGCCCATGGTAGACTACACGGTTAGGAGGCGTTTCCCCATGTAAAAAGATGTCCCTTATTGGTTCTAGTCTGAACTTTTTTTTTTTTAAATCAATTTACAGAGATATTAGAACTATTGGAAAATAATAGATGTTGCTATTGAAACTAACCAGTTTTAAGACTGATATTACTTTAGGTGGTAAACAGTGTATAGCAGGGACTGTCAAACTTGATTTCATTGATGGCCGCATCAGGGTCGTGTTTGACCTCGGAGGGGTGGTGTGGATGTGGTCAAGATGGGCATCAGAGGTGGGTTTCAGCAGGTTCTGACCGGTTCTGGAGAACCGGTAGTGGAAATTTTGAGTAGTTCAGAGAACCGGTAGTAAAAATTCTGACTGGCCCCGTCCCCATCTATTCTCTGCCTCCCAAGTCCCAGCTGAGCGGGAGGAAATGGGGATTTTGCAGCATCCTTCCCCTGGAGTGGGCTGGGAATGGAGATTTTACAGTATCCTTTCCCTACCGCGCCCATCAAGCCATGCCATGCCCACCAAGCCACACC